>NW_027271844.1:0-65000 GCF_040938485.1 Diadema antillarum | reverse complement strand
AACAAAACATTGTGGATGGCACGTATTCACAATTTTCTTGAAACAAAGATCTGCCATAAAAAAAAAAAGAAGAAGTGTATATTATGAACATAAAGGGCAAAACCTCCTTGTTACGAGCATCGTAGAGGCATAAACAGTTGGAAGTTAATTCATTGTGACTACTAATTGAAACAGAAACAAACAAAAAAGACAACTTGTCACATCTAAATCGTAGCACATCACTCTACTGGCTGTTGCCAGTGTTGAATGTGTACACGTGTGTGTGCTAATATATGCCCATTTTTGATTATTTTTTTATTCATTGTTATTTTTTTTTTGATAAGTAGACACCTGCCTTCAGGGAGATTGATTTTTTTTTTTTTTTTTTTTTTTTTTGGGGGGGGGGGGGGGGGGGAGGTTGAAAAACATGGGGAGATAGTCAAGGTTTCAGTCAAACTGCAGGAAATACCATGACAGCCGGCATTTTCCTGCTGCTTTTTACCACGCTAATCTGGAGCTGAAATGTGGCACATGGGTGCTCTTTCTGATGCCCATTACACCAACGTCAGACAAACTCTGGTGAAAACTGTCAAGGTTTGACTGAGAAAGGGGCTGCTCATTATATTTCCCTGTCAGCTTCCTCCTCATCCTCCCACACCCACACAGCATTTCTTCTTCCTTTTCCCTCTTTGTTTGTTTTCTGCTGTGTTTCACTCGGTTCCATGACACATTTGCTTCTGTGACAATTGTTCCCATGAAATATCTGCATTCTATTAAAGCCACACATAAATTCTATCCACAAAAATAACCCCAACCCTAATCCTAATCTTCATACCAAACTAAACCTAAAACTCTGTCACAACCCTAACCCTACTGTAAAACGCGGAATGTTCGCGCGCATTTTAATTTGGTGAATTTCGCGAGCTCCAAGATTCGCGAAATTAAAATGCAAGCGAAAGTTCTTGTCTAAACTATACGCATTGAATGCCAGCGGCAGTTCGCGAAAATTTCATGCCGCAAAAAAAAGGCTGTCGGCTCCAATTCGTGAAAATTGTATGCCGTGAATATATCATGTTTTACAGTAACCCGGCCTAGGTCCTTGGAGAAAATAAGACTAGAGCATTCATTGCAGGAGCAAATGTCATCATGTACTTTCACTCATACAGGGTAGAAGATGCTGTTTTGAAATCTAGTAGTGCACATGCTCATGATACTTGAAAAGTAAGTGCGACGGAAGTTTTGCATCATATTCAAATTGTCTGAATGTGCTGATATCATGCATGTACAGACTTTACTTTCTTGTTTCAATACAGGTAGTACGTTGGACTCTCACAAAGTATTAAAAATACAAGTGGATTCAAGCAGCATGGCATTGATTTGACATCCTCGTGAATTGACAATCAATGGTTTCACAGTTTCGTGGGGGCAGACTCACATGGATGGCACAGTCAGACACAGCCAAACACACATAGTATGCCAACGACAGCTTGACTAGATCCGGCTGAGGAGTGGCTTTCTCATTAGACGCCATGACCTGTCATATGAGTTACTCTCATTGTGACGTTTTGTACAGCTATCTCACCACAGCATTTCTAAATGCCATTGACTTCACATGATGTATTGTAGTTGCAAATGGGGAATGACAAAGTCGAGAGGCCTGCTGCACAATGCATTCATAATACACGCCTGCTTATTGCTATGCCAGGCAAAGCTGCATATAAAAGCACTGCAATATTTGCCGAGAGTCGTGAGTGACTACTGCTGATAAACTGAATGTCCAGAAAGTATATGAGATGCAGAGTTGTACCGTTGAAAATCATAAATATGGTTCAATATATTGAATCTGGGTGTGGCAGCACATCAATCTACCTTTTCCCTCGGCTCTTGGCACAAATTTGCTCTTTAAAGGGACTGTACAGTAGTGGTTGAGGTGGGGATTCATGTTTTGAACATTCCTACATGAGATAATGAGAAACTTCTAATGAAATATGAAAGAACATGCGATTTTAAGAAGGATTCATCATTTATTTGGTGAAAATTGGTTTTCAAATGGCTTAGCTAGATATCCCCAAAAGGATAATAATAAAAGGCGACATGCCCCACCTTTATTATATATTGTAGGATCTCTTTATTTCACATTGTTTTTGGATATCTCAGACATTTAAAAACAAATTTTCATCAAATAAACTTTTGATACCCCTTAGAATTGCATGCTCTTTGACATCTCATAGAGTGGTTTCTGAATATCTCGTAAAACGTTAAAAGCTAAATCCTCACCGCGACCAGAACTGTACACACCCTTTAAAGCACTGATTATGAGCATCAAGTCTGGACTTTAGACTAAAGCAGTGTGAATGATTTATACACAGATTATGAAGAACAAACAATTTAAATAGGCAAAAGCCTGGAAGAAAACCTATATACATCTAGCAATGATCATACAAGGGGCATGTTTTCTTTCAATAATTATTCTTAAAAATTCTTTTATCAAACTTTCATATATTGTATTTCTCATGCCCCAAAAGGAGTTGACAGAAATACATTTACAAGTATAGTTCAAGTTCATAAAGTTCAAAGTTCACACCCATGAGGGAATGCAGCCCTGTCCCCTAGACAAAAAGTACATACCCGGTATTGTACATTAACCCTCTAGGCACCAACACCTAACTGTTTATTTGTATACTGCTAGCATGCATGGCATTCTTGTTGCCTGTGGTGATGACAGACTTAAACCAGGAAGTTCTGATCTATCTCTCTCTCTCTCTCTCTCTCTCTGTGACCTTGGACCCCTTTGTGCCACCCTGGAGGGGGGAGTCCCATCAATAGCATTCCATGTAGCTCTGTTGTGCAATTTGTCAGCGCTCTTGGGGGTGTGCAGGGACTTCCCTACCGAAGATCCTGGCAACCATGAAGACAATGTTGTGTCTCGATCAACACAGGCTTCACAATCAAAAGTGATTTACCTTAATATCTTCGAAGGAAAATGATTCTGAAAGGGAAAACACAGTCATTATATGCCTGTGGAATTGTTAATTTTTGCTCTAATATGTGCATTCACCTTGTAAATGTGCGAAAGAACAGCATAAGAACATGATTTCAGGTGGATAACGACGAAAATGAAAAATATTAACCAAAAAAGTTCGCTGGAAGTGTACTGCAGTCTCAGAGCACACCGGGTCATGGTTGCTATGTAATTTTCGATAACTGATTATCAATAATCAACAAATTGGACCACAGCATTATGCACTGATCTTCCACACTAGAGGGAATCACACACAGCTTGTGGGAAAGTATGATTGTTTGGGCACAATGGATCATCAGGTAACATGCTACTTACCCGCTATTGAATGGGGAGGGTGCTTCACGAATAAAACGTTGTATGGATACGATCAAAATCATTTTACACTTTTGATCTCATAATACCCCAAAACAACTCATTGTAGAATGTCACAACTCACAAACAATAAGAACTAAAGAAATTCTTTCAATATTTGTTTGGTTTTGCCCAAATTTTGTGTAAAATCCCAAGCTCTGACAAATACCAGAATCATTCACACCAGCTTACAATACTCTATCAGATCAATTTCTGTCATCTATTCATTACACTTTTCATTCCAATGTTAAATATCCCCCCCCCCCCCCCCGTTCTTTTTACAGACTTTAAAGGGCAAATTTTGATTTTTCTTCATCATTAAAGCTTTCTGAAAAAAAAAAGGAAGAAGAAGAAGTGCTCTTCTACTTTGCAAAGACCAACTAAAATGCTCGGGGGGGGGGGGGGGGGGGAACAACATTATACAATGTAGGTGGACCTTGCCATTAAAGGCAAGTGTGACTAATGTAGTACAGTGTAGTTGAAAACTGCAAAAGGCTGTTATGGAGTTTACAATGTTTATTTCGATAGTGTGAATCAATCGTAACTTGGTCATGATATTACTATGGGTACATATTATAGGTTTTGTACGAAGCCATTGGTCCAAAGAAAGTCTACTTTAAAGGCCTTACATTGCAATTCTATCTTTTCCACTATTAAACCATGGAGCTACATTCGCATTGTGCAGTGCATCACTGCAAGAAGATCAGGACTTGGAGAAAAGAAAATCCCCGAACCCATAAACAGATTTCCCATGACAAGTTTTGTAAATATTTCCAAGGTCATATACGTACAAATCTGAATAAAGTATTCTGGAGTATCTTTGACCTTTGACCACTCATCTTTGACTAATAAATTTTACAACGGAACAGGAAATGTTGAAACCTTCTGTGACATACATAGACCTCCGCATAGAGAAACGGAACCACGACACTCTCGACCGGCAGCAATTAGATTCACAGCCGTGGGTGGGAAACCTCTTATAAAGTTCAACGACGGAACAGTGCCGACGACTCAAAAATATGTAACACCCCTTTAAATTCTGCATCAGGCTGCACCTCCAATTGTGGTCAGAATGGCAGTGAATGGCACAAAACTGGTTCCTGTCTGTTCCGGCGCTCAATATTCTGACCCCAGCCGCTGCCTGGGCGGAACGAACAAAAGATTGAAAGAATAAATGCAAGATGTGAGCAGCATTTTGTTTTTTTGTCTTTTGTTGTTTTGCTGTTGTTTTGTTGTTGTTGTTGTTATTGTTTTTTTCTCTTTTTTTTGGGGGGGGGGGCTGATTCTACAGCTACAAATGTTTACCATTTATGTAGTCATGTGACATGGCCAAAACAATGCAACCATGTTCCCTTGAAAAGCTACTGTATTTGCAGTTGACATCTGTTGAGCTCCGAGGTGTTGTATAAAACAAATAGTGCATGGTTTTTTAATACTCATGTACTGGAACATAATTTCGCACTCAATAAAAGATGAGGCGCACTATTAACTCGGCTTTGCCTTGTTGAGTAGAGCGCCTCTATCTTTCATTTCTTGCACAATCTCATTTAAATCAAAGCTATTCATGGGCTTATTTAATCACCTTTACAGCCTTACCAGCTCAATTGCCACAATTTGACAAAGCAGTGTAACAAATACACAAGCAATACAATGATGTAAAAAGTGATTTTCATGTAGATATGATATCAAATGATTGTTCTATTATTACATTACGCAGTGTACATGTATATTGAATCATAAAACCTTAATACAGAGACAGCGTACACTATATGTTTACAGTAAAAATAAATTTAACAAAATTACAACTCTAAAAATAATGACACACTTTAATCAAGTACATGTACTTGAAAGAAGAGAAAATGAGGCTTGATCTGAAACAGACTGGTAAAGTGCTACTTTTGAAGTGTTTCCGTTCTGTGTGGCTTTTATGAAAATTATTCAAAAAGAAATCACAGCAGAGAAACTGAATTGAAATATTCTTCACGAGGGAAAGTGGGACCGTTGGGACAAACTTACAATACTGGGCTGTGTACAAAATGTCTTGCCATTCAGAGAAATCCATAATGGATTGCCAGTAGTGAGAATATCAAGATATGTGATGTGGAAATGTCCCAGAGGACAAATTGCCTCGAAAAAATTATCATATCATGCAAATCAAGGTCAATATTGAGGACACTTTACATGAAATGACTGTGCTACAAATGATATTACAAAAAGCAATTTAAACTTATGTTTATGTTTGTTTGTTTGTTTTCACAGGCAAAGCTTTAGTGGATACAGGAAAAGTGAAATATTAGATGACTCAAAATCTGTGATACATACTTTCATTACACAGTTTTCAAGATGATGTAATTTGAGTGCTCATTCACATCAGCACAAGTCAACATGTACATATGTATTAATGCGATGTCAGGGGATCATTAACCACTGCAAAAAAGAGACTGAGTGTATTCCTGTATTGCCAGTCTTGTTAAGTGATGAAGTACTGTTGTGATAAATCTGTGCTTGGATCAGGATAACCTTCTGCTGGAGAAATTAATTACTTTGTGTGTGGTTCGTTTGTGTGTACAAGTGTGTGTGTGTTTCTGGTGCCCTAGCGTCATTAAATACATGGACAGAGTAGACGAACAAACATGTATGAAGCCACTAAAGCTAGACATGTCAGTTGGAGGGAAAAGGATCCAAGGGTTGATTTGCGCATGAATCCTAACGATGCACATAGGGTCGGTTTCCGTATGTGACGGTGGAGAAAGATAAACAAACCAGTCGTAGTCAAACTGCGCCCCTGGATCCAGAGTGGAGTGGCTGCGACCGACAGTGATTTGGGCCCGAAATAAATTTGATGGTCAGACTAATTTGCTGCGTACAGGCAATTATGGCAGACGGTATTGATGGCATCATTCTATACACTTGCCTATTACAGAATGAAAGCTTTAATACGAAGAAGGGACATCACACTCACTATCTGTGCCCCTTGTATCACAGACTTACATGTGTCCATTCAGATTTACAGATATTTATTATCAACTAGGTATTAACCATTTTTTTCTTCTTTTGCTATGTTTTTCTATGAGGGAAGAAATCATCTCATTGCATTACTGGAACAATCACTGGCCAGAGTATACTACTACCACATGAAAGAAAATAAGGAGAACAACTAGTCTAATACTTGTACCTTGACATTATCATTAAAGGACAAGTCCACCTTCATATACATATAAAGGACTGAGAGAATGCAGCAATATTAGTAGAACACATCAGTGAAAGTTTGAGGAAAATTGGACAATCCGTTCAAAAGTTACGAATATTTTAAGTATTTGCGCAGTCACTGCTGGAAGAGAAGACTACTACAGTGTATGATGTCACATGCGTACAACTATATAAGGAAAATAAAAAGAGAATTTCACAAAACTTTACTTTTTTAATAAAGTGCACAGTTCTTCGACTTGCTACTGACGTATGTTAAGGGCAATATTATTCCCCCTGCCTTCTAAAAGAGAGAAGCCGAGTGTTCTTTTGTTATGCAAGAAAAATGGAAATATGTTGAATTTTCTTTATTCTTTCTTTACATCGTTGTACTCATGTGACATCACAAGCTATAGTAGTCTTTTCATCCAGCCGTGACTGAGCAGAAACTTCAAAAATTCATAACTTTTTAACGGATTATCCGATTTTGCTCAAACTCTCACTGATGTGTTCTACTAATATTGCTGCATTCACTCAACCCACATGTCTATGAAGGTGAACTTGTCCTTTAATCCAGACCCTTTGATGTCCGCATACTCTAGTAGCACAAAAAGGCTGTGTCATAAACATTTTCTAATAGTCTAAATGATTACAAGTCTGCCTTTACTAGTGAGCAAACATGTTATCATCTACAAAATTAATTGTCATTGCATCTAAAAATCATTATATGGCATGTGCATGCCCTCATGGGGGGGGGGGGGGGGGGGTAGGGGGTTCAAATGGCACATACATTGTAAAGCTGTACAACAGAGAAACTGAGTCTTTACCAGGGAACTCTTGCAAAATGAAGCACTGCTTGCTAGAAATTGGATTTATTTTTTCCTGAGGTTGCCATATAAGCCTGCAAGAAAAAAAAAAAGATTTTCTACACACTATATTTCACTGGAAAACAACAACAACAACAAATGAACAACAAACGAACAAACACTAACTGGGGATGTGTTTAAAGGTAGACAAGAGCATACTAAAAATTGCTCAGTGTAACTTTCTTTGTCATATGGCACAATATGGCACTATATGGCATAACAGGTCTGGTTGATACTGTCGGCTGACTATTGCGTGTCACCTCGTGGGGGGGGGGGGGGGAACCATGAGGGGTCAGTATCATTCTCTCATTTTTCTTGCATGGGTAGGTAATAAGGTGGACCACTTCACGAGGTTAGCACCCTGCTCTTTGTGACGGATGAATGAAGTGGGAATTCAAATGTGCGCGAGTCGTGACTTAGTCACATTGGACCCTCCATTTAATATCCTATCCAAGGGACACAGCGTTTTACATCTTACCCCATTCCCCTCCTTCCCCCCCCCCCCTCAAAAAAAAATAAAAATAAAAATAAAAAATAAAAAAATAACAGATATGTGCAGACATTTATAACCATGTATCATTTTAATATTTATGATTTGTAGTAAAATAAAACTGTTTGACATTGCACACCTTATAATCAGCTGCTTGATATTGCTGGTAGTTACACACACAAAAATACAAACAAACACACGCGCACGCACAAACACACAAACACAAGGCATACCACATTCATAGAGCCCTTCAACCACAAAGTATGAAGGTTAAGTGTAATTCATACATTCTAAGACTGACTGCCATCATGACACATGTGATCAAATGGACCATATCCTCGCCTGAATTAATTGTATGTAGGTCAGCTGGCTTTCACACACCACCAATCAAATTCCATGAAGGTTGTTAAACGCCGCACAAATGTCAAGGGGACGAGAACCATCTCGCATTCAACAGGAGAGAACTGTGGTCATGGGTGACTTACATAGATCTGGATTTTGGGTGTTTACAAAGGGGACGGATGGTTTGTGGCTGAAAGGCCCATGTCTGCAATCCATAACAGATTCATAATTTCCTGTCTACTTAGATACCTCAAACCACGAGGTTCTGCACTACCACCTATCGAATATCATTTAAAGGCATAATTTACAATTTGCAGATGAAACAAAAACCCAGCATTAGTACTTTAAAACATTTTCTAAAATGTGAGTTTAGGTACAGAAACAACTGTAAAAATTTGAATCTGTATTATCGATGTTAAGTATTGTTAAATACACATAATGTGAACAATAGTTATAATAAAAATGTTTCCAGACTAAACTATCTACAGTTACGGTTTATTAAGAAAATTACTGATATGTCCTTATATTTTAAGCTTTATTGCAAAAATTTTATATGGTAGGATGTTTTGTGATACAACAGACCTACACATACAGGTATGCATCAAATGTGATATCTTGAATGTTTTTTTAAATCACTGCTCCCAAAGCTAAACTGGACCTTTAAACTTTACAGCCTACACATCTGATGCACATATGAGACATTGAAGATACAAAACAAATTGTGCACCTTTTTGTCTCTTGGCAATGGACAAAAATAAAAACTTTCACACCAATGTAGCGGCAAACATTCAATATTGATAAGGATTGGATCACAGGGAGGGTTCCATGACATTTGCTCCTGGGACAATCGCTCCCATGAAATACCTGCACGCTACGCCAAACATAAATTTCTACCCAGAAACATTTATAACCCTAACCATAATCCTAATCCTCCAATCAAACTAAACCTAGAACCCTATCACAACCCTACCCTTAACCCGAAGTCCTTAGAGAAAATAAGACCGGAGTAATTGTTGCAGGAGCAAACGTTGTGTCACCCACATGGAGTGATGCAATCTGTGTGGCTGTGACTATTGAAATACTGTGTTAATAGGAATGGTACAGTATTGGTGGATAGATGAGGATTGGGCTTTTAACTTTTTGCGAGATACCATGAAACCACTCATGAAATAGTACAGAGCATAACACTCTAAGAGGAATTCAAAGTTTATTTGATAAAATTCGGTTTTGGAATGGCTGAGACATCCAAAAACATAGTAAAACAAAGCGATCATAATAAAAGGTGGGTCCCACCTTTTATTCGGATAGCTCTGTTTGCATATCTCAGCCATTTCAAAAACAATTTTCATCAAATAAAAGTTGAATTCCTCTTGGGAATCACATGCTCTTTCATATTTCATAAGTAGTTTCCCATTATCTCACCCCACAAAATGGTAGAAACCTGACATTAGGTCTTAACCAAAACCATACGGTCCCTTTTGAAGACTGAATCACAGTGAAGAATGAAAACTGTCTGGCAAACACAACATCAGGACTTCCTTGGCCTAGCAAAACTCAGCTTGTGAGCAATCCACCTCACACATCAGGGCCCTGTTGCATAAAACCCTTACCGCTGGACTTACCGCTCCTTTCTAGCGGTGAGTCTTCAAATTAGCGGTAAATTTTAGAATCCTTGATGCTGATTGGCTGTGACGCCTAATTTTGACGGTAGTTACCATTGAAATTCAATGGTATTAGTTTTATGCAACGGGCCCCTGAATCCAACACAAGAGAACACGGAGCACTGTGCCACCTCTAACCAGGTCTCAACAGGTAAAGTTTCGATCCTCACAGAGCAATTCTCAAGAGCGAGAGAGAAAAAAACAAGTCAATTCTTACATTTCTCTGCTTTTTCATGTCCTCCCTTTTCCTCTTATCTGTCTCAATTTCCACTCTCTTCGTCTGGTACACCCTGGGATGAACACAAACAGATGCATTTTTACGTCTGTTATCAAAACTAAATCACTATTATTCGTACAGAGACACTCTACACTACATAGTAGGAGCTTTTAAATATGACACTAGATAATTCAAGCAGAAGAGTTTTTGAAAAAAAAAAGGAATAATTTCATTAGAGTTCAATTATCGACAAAACTTCATTGGGTCTAATTCAAGAACAGAAAACCCAACAAAAAAAGAAAAGAAAGTTATGGATATGTGAGAGTTCGTATTTCAAATGTTTTTTCATGAACAAAAAAAATCAGGCAAATTCATGTATCACGCAAATCTAGTGAAGTACCAAAAGCACAAAAGACTTAATTTGCTTGCTCAAGTCTCCATTCAATTTCTTATTAAAAAAACAACAACAAAATCTAATGGTGTGATAGAACCCTTCAAATTAAGAAATTCTAGATTTTAAAAAAGTCAACACTGTGAAAATGGGAGCACCATTTGCTTAATAATCATTCACAAATGATTTCATATATTCTATGTTGTGAAAGGTTCAAAGGTTGCCTATACAGTAGTTACAAGAAGGCCTATTATCATATCATATAAGATCAAAACTCTTACACTGTCCCAAACCTCCACATGACTTTGGGTTCACTTGTTCTATTCAGACCTTAGTTATCAAAATGAGATTGATGGATTTCCAACAAATTAGATTTAAAAAAGAACAAAAAAGGTCCTATGCTATATCAGAGACAGAGGCACACATTTTCTGCTGTCCTTTCATTTTTGTAATTCATCAATCAGGGTGGGAAAAAAAAAATGACTATATAATGTTCATTACTCACACGACTTCCTTCTTGGAGCGCTTCAGGTTGGAGATCTCCTTTACGATGCGCGTCTCCTCACGAAGCGTGAAACTGCGATTCTGGAGCTGGTACTCCAGCTTGCGGATGGCGTCGTCCACCGCCTTCTCCGTCTTGTAGTGGAGGTTGGCCTTGATGCGAGAGAGGGCGTCGTTCTAGGAAGATGGAGGAGGAGGAGGAGAAAAGAATAATCAATCATTTGAAGGAACATTTCAATTAATAGAGATTACATAATAGGAAGAAAGGAAGAGATCAGCAAGTATATGAGAAAAGACTGGAAAAGAGATAGACAGAGTGTGTAACAGGAGGATGAAAAAAACCAAGAAGGAAAAAGAGCAAGAGAGGAGGATAAGGAGAATTAAGTTCCAAGGTACTGGTAGTCTTTCAGAGTTTTGGTTGTTAAATCCTCACTAGAACACTGGCATTATAATTTGTAATGTCACATCAGAATAATTACCATGTTTTAGAAATTTATAAAAGAATGTAAAAATCTAATTTTTCTGGGACATTACTGTACTACTAACTAGTAAAGCTTTGACATAGCTGTTCAAAACTTTCATTAAGCTTTCATGAAAAGAACAAAATTTCTCAATGAAATTCATCCGTATGTTTTCATTTGTAAACGAGAAGGCATTGTTCTGTCTTGTCTGGTTTCATTTTGATTTTGTAGGTTTTCACACTTTTTGTGGTTTTCATTTTTTTTGTGGTTCCTTTTTGTGGGGGGCTTTACATTGTTAACCCTTTCTGCACCAGGGACTTTAGACAGTGCATACAATGCTATGGAGCTCTCTGTGCCAATCAGCACTCAACGCACAGTAACATTTCACCCCTTTTGCACCAGGGACTTTGAATAGATGGCACAATGGTGTTTTTCTGTGCCACTTAACACTCAAATTCACACAAACAGTTAAAGGGAAGCAGTCCTGAGATTTTCACTGTACTGATAATTAAGAAGAGTAAAAAATATCAACTTTCACCAATTTATACGCTTGGACATCAAAAATTGTCTCCGTACGCGATTTTTGAAAAATAATTCCTGCAAGCGATCGTGAAAGAGCCGGCAAAAAGATGCTACGTAGTGCATGCCCTACTCACCAAGTTGACAGCCGTGCCTCTAAAACCAATTCAAGTGTTCAAATGATTAGTTGCAATTTCATCATATAATGTGAAAGTTTGTGGTTTTATAATTTCAAACAAAATATTTCAAGCGTAGATATATATAATTTACGAAAAATTAATATTGTAAACATAAATTTATATGTATTTTTAAACCAAATATACCATGAACTTGACATCAAATAGGCACGGTCGTTTTCTAGCTTCCGTCCGTGTTGCATACTTCTTAGCGTAGAAACCACTCTCGCGCGCAAATCCTTACCATACCAATGTATACATACACAGTACACTCGATCGACTCCGTCCAGTCGATTTTGGCATTCAAACCGAAGATAACCTGTGCATGAGAGAGTCGAATTCTTCAAAGAAAATATTGTTTGTATCTCAATATTTCTGTAAGTAGTCAGATAATCGCCTTTCCTCGAAAAAAAAAAAAATATATGACGTGAGCCGGGAAGGGTAACAGGGGGTCGTAGGGATATGATTTCGCTCCACTTTGCCGTGCATGTCCAGTCGGCACTGGCAGCAGCTAGCTCAGTGGCACTGTACTGCATGCGCAGTCCAACCCCGGCTGCAGGCCCACGGTAAATTAAACATAGCTAGCCACTTTCCTTACCTCTCTACGCTTTTTTCCCTCGGTTCTCTTCGAAGTCGATGCTCGAGGTATTTCTGTTTTATAACTCATGTGAGCAAATGGTCAGGATTGCATCTGGTTTCAGGAGTTTTCTCGGTTTATAACCGAGGGCCACAGCCTGCCGGTCCACGTAAAAACATCGCTTCACAAATTGTCCACGCACAGGTAGGTCACAACACGATTTCGAGATTTTGTAGGCCCTAAGTTTCTTATGTTCGGCATCGTTGTACCGATATTTCCCAGCCACACAGCTCACCTTTCACGATACTTTTGTTGGTCTGGGACGGAAAAAAGGATTTTCCTGGGAAATTTTCTGCACGATTCGAGCAAAACTACTGATGTAAGATAGCCTGACCAGACGACGCTGAATGCGGTCGCCCCTGTAGTGTACTAGCAGGCCTGTGTAGAATCGTTTCTATCTACAAATATGTACACTCTGTACGTATACTATATATAGAACATGCATGAGCGGCGACAGGTAGGGCTGCAGCTGCGCTTGAGACTGGAAAAGTGCGAAGGCAAACCGCGTACGGGGTGCGTACGCGTATCTACCGTAGATCTATCATCTAGTTGTACCGTCCATCTATCATCTAGTTGTACCGTCCACACGTGCGAATATAATACACAATACATACACACACACACAAACACACAAACACACACACACACACACACACACACAACGTAGAAACAATGTCAAATACGAGTCGGAGTAGCCACCGACGTCTTCATGCATCCGGGTAAACAGTACTAGGGAGCGTACGGATAACGAGCAGAACACGGCTGGGAAGAGTTGTGCATCGACGACGTATGACTCTCCGCCAAGACTTGCTCATTAGCATATTCACCATGCAGAGTCACACTTTTTCAACCAAAATGTACGAGCTTATTTGGTGATTTTAAAGTTTGTTTTTGGTGAAAGTAGTTCATTGGAGGTGCCAACAACAACATATTTTTTTAAATTTCGTGAGGACTGTGTCCCTTTAACAGATGAGAATGTTCCCTTACATTTCTAGTGATGACCTCGCTGATCTTGTGGATGTGGTCGTCATACTCCTTCCTCTTGACGATGGTTTGCTCCTTCTGCTCCCGGGTTATCTTCTGGTCCCGCACCAGCCGCTCCTTCTCCTCCGCCTCAGCTGACACTGCATCCTGGCTGGACTTTGCTAGCGATTTCTGTTCACAAAATTGTACATACACACACAAAAATGACAAATAGATAGATCAATAAATAGATAGTAAATATATTATGTATACACTGTTGGAAATACGCAGCATCAACCATGAAAGTTGAGTCCCTTCACCCTCCCCATGCACTTTTGAAACAGTCAAAAACAGCCTTCATTCAAAACTGCTTGATATAAATGCTGGTCAAAGAACTGACATGACGTATTCACACACACACACACACACACACACACACACACACACACACACACATACACACACACACACACACACACCCACACACACACACACACACATGTGTGTGTGTGCTCACGCACATTTACTTCTGACAGTATTAGAAACATTGTCCATAAAGAATTCAATAAAGGCCTAACAACAAAAACAGAGAACTTTTGCATAGAGACAGCTCCTTGTAGCACACCTTCACAAAGATCGTGGGAGGAATTAAAATACGAATGAAGTATTAAGAACTTTATTAGAAGTAAACTCGTACCAAATACATGAAATAAACAAGAATCAATCAGAGTCACAATTTAGAGTCACAATCAGAACTCCAATGCTACGCTTACAGTCAGATTAACAGTAAAGAGTCCCAGTGAGAGTCATGGACCCACACAGGGTCAAAGTCACAGGCAGAGTCAAAGTCATATTCAGAGTCAAGCTCACAGTCAAGAGTCAAACTGACAGTCAGAGTACTGTATTAAGGTGGATATTTTCGCGAGACTCATTTTTCGCGCTCAGTGGGGTAAGAAGAGTTTCGCGTGTTTTTAATTCCGCGGAATCAAGACATCAACTACTGGAACATATAGCAAGCAAAAATATTTGCATGCTTTTATTTTCGCGCTAGTTTTGGGTTGCTCGAAATGCGCGAAAATTTCCACTTTTACAGTAAGGGTCACAGTCCCACTTGGACTCATGGTCAGAGTCAGGTCCAGACTCGCGATCAGTCAGAGTCAAAAGCAGAAACAGATTCACTCACTCACAGCAACAATCACAGACAAAGTAAAACAACAGGGTCGGAGTAAGAGTCAGACCCAGAGTATAAGGGTCAGACCTGGAGTCATACACATAGTCAACAGTTGGTCACAAGCTCAGTCATACTCAAGTCTGATTGATGATACTATAGCTCCTTACCAGCTCAGCCTCCTTGGAGCTGATCTGTTCCGTCAGCATCTGAATCTCTCTCTCATGTTGCTTGCGGTTGGGTTGCCGTACCATCTTCTTCTTGGCCCCATCTGGGTAGGAAATAAAATACAACAAAAAATCTTGATCATTATTTTAATATACACAATACATTAATGCAAAGGTTAGAGTAGAAGCTCATCTGTCTTGGTACTGCCTCTGATAATGGTGTCAAACTTTTCATCTCAATACACACTACAAATACACAGGTATCAACTCATCAATCAGAGATCCGATACAAGTGGATGACTCTTTGTCGTGTCAGAAAAACTGTACATTACACATTTAAAACTTTTACTACATCATTCAGTTTTATTTAGAGACGTTTTTTCACTTGCAAAGAAATACAAGGTATTGAAGATGATTTTGCATCAAAAGCCACTCATGACACAACATATACTTTATCGCTATATCAAATCCAGATATGAGGGTTTATCTTATTTGACTGCTTACAATATCTATGTTCAAATAGTTTATCAATTCCTCTGAAAACAGAAAGAGTTGGTTACTTGTATCATGTGGACACTTCTGTTATTGTGAGCTAATTGTGTGCATACACATGTACAGGTGAGGAAACAGTGTAGAATGACTGTAAACATATAAATCTCTCTCCCTCTCTATCTCCCTTTATTTCTCTCTCTCTAAACTCTTTCTGTCTTTTCTTTTTGTTTCTCATGCAAAGTTTTACAGAATAGCCAGACCAGGAAGTCAGCTATTTGACAAACAAACCATGTACATGTATATAAATATTTCAACATACACTGGAGGAGCCGCTACTTTCACTACATTAGATTGCTGCAAATGGAACAGAAAATGGAACAGTGGTAGGATCTATACACTCACAACTTCATTTGCTCAAGTAAACTTGAAGAATGTTCGGAAAACGCAGGACAAAATTGAATATGTCAAAGTGATCAATGATGAGTAATTCTGCTAAATCCTATGTAACACATGGTATGCATTGTTATCACAAATGTTGGCCTAAAATCCACTGCAAAATGCATAGTAATACAGCACAAAACTGCACATGTGGAAACTTATTTCTCCTCAATAACCACTGGTCTTGTCATTCCTACATTGTACTATGAATTTGTGCATTTAAACCTACACAAATCAAAACACTAAACACCAGTTGCCAATGGTAATGATGTGGTAAAAAAACTTCTGTACAGCAGATGAGGTTGCAGCCATGTGGTCAGCAGAAGGCATTTCGTGGGCGACACAGGAAATGAAGCGAGACTTTGTGGTATCTGTAGTATGTCTCTCTCTTTCTCCCTAACATAATGACACAGTTTTTAATAGACATTGACACTTTGGAACGGAGGAACTTCCTATAGATGAATACCGGTATATATACATTGTACCTACAGCATACGTTCACCTCGTGGTGCTCAATTGGCCGTACTGTAAATGACTCGCATACACAGCACAAATCCCTCTAAACTTGTTTTCAAACGAACTTAAAAGCGCATTACCAAACCATATTCAAGTTCAAACCCATGTAATGTCACCACATTGAACGGAAGAAGTATCATCAAAAATACTGCAGTTGCAGGAGTACACTGATAACATTGAGTGCTGAATTGATGCACTGACTGTATTTTTTTTTTTTTGGCTTTTCTTTTTTGGCTTTTTTTACTGTCAGCCAGTCATTAATGGAAACCAAAACCCAAAGAGAAATGGTAATTGAGAGAAAGCAGCAACATTAGTAGAACACATCAGTGAAAGTGTGAGGAAAATCAGACAATCGATACAAAAGTTATGAATTTAAAAGTTTTGGTGTTGAAACCACTGGATAAGGAGACTACTTGAGTTTATGACATAATGTATCGGACAATATTAAAAGAAAATATAAAGAAATTTCAACGTGCTTTAATTTTTCTCGCGTAATGAAAGAGCACTTGACTAATTGCTTTCAGAAAGCAGAGTGAATAATTACTACCCTTAACATTTATGTCAGTATCAAGTTGATGGAATGTGTAATTTTCATGAAAATGAATTCTTGCGCAATTCTGTTTATATTTTCTTTATTGTTGTCCACACACGACGTCATGAACTCTAGTAGTCTCCTTATCCAGTGATTACAACACCAAATCTTTAAAAATTAATAACTTTTGCATCGATTGTCAAATTTTCCCCAAACTTTCACTGATGCGTTCTACTAATAAATGTTGTTGCTTTCACTTAATCTACATTTCTCTTGGGGTTTTGGTTTCCTTTAAAGAATGCAATGACCTGGTGTCAAATCAGCACTCACTGTCAAAGAATGCTGGCTGCACAGCTGATATAAGTTACGTTCAGACGGCAGGCCCTAACCTCGAGGTTAGGAAACCTCGAGGTTTAGCTCTTGCCCCCTAACTACGACGAGAGACCATCGTGTCTCCGTTTCGTCTTCACCGTACAGCTTGATGTACTTGTCTATGCGCTTGTCTAGCGTGTCGGCTCTGCCTTCCGCTGCGTTAATGGCGTTGGCCATGTCTATCGCGTTCTTTGTTTGTATCCCTAACGCGGCCATGTTGTAGAGCTCGTTTGCTTCCTCGGTTCGCCCCTTTTGTGTTCGTGCTTCGATCACTTCCGGAAGATCATTTGGAGTTGTCATCTTGCAGCCTTCTATTATGAGGCGTTTGATCATCTGCATTTTGGCAGTCGTTGTGTTTGTTGCAGTGATGTTGTTGATCTTTTGTGGAACGTTTGATCGGTGTTTGATGACGTGATAGTAGTCTACTATGTCCTCTTCGGACGTGTGTTCGTAGAGGTACTCGAACTTCTTGTCCTCGTCTGTGGTCATGATGAATTTCTTTGGTGCTATGCGCATGTAGCGAAACATCACGTCGAATGATCTGATTGACTGTTGTTCCTGTTTGATCGTGATACCCAGATGTTTGTTCTGGATCTTGCGCTGTAAGACGTCGCTCGCATTGCGCCATGCTCTATTGTCTTTGAGGTCTTGACCCTGTCTGAGGTTGAGTGGTTTGCTAGGATCTGTCGGCCTCCATGTTTTCAACATCAAGAAGTGCACATGGTGGCTCTCGTACGCTTGTTGCTTGCGTGGTTCGAGTTGGTCCGACGGACCGTGAATCGCTGTGATTATGTTGCTGCATTGGCGATGCAGCCGTATCGCGATATTAGCACAGATCTCAAGTTGTTCCTGGTCAGATACGGTCCCCTTATCTGTCTGAAAGTTTTCTAGGCTAAAGACCCTGCAATGTCCCTCTAATTGGCCCATCCCCATCTTCCGCATATTGAAGCGGTTCATGAATCCTATGTGTTCGGATTCCGGGAGCCACGGATGTTCGAGAGAGAGTTTTTTGTACATCTCCCCCTGGTGTTGCGTTAATGGTAGCAGATTGTCTGGAAATTATAATAGTGAAATGATAAAGTATAATTAGTATTTATATTATTAATATTGGTTTCTTTTTTCCTTTTTTTTCTATTGTTGTTGAGTTTATTATTATTTAAAGTGTAATGAGGAGTGTTTCTACTCACTATTTTCTCCGTTGGGTACATCTCTTGCTTTCTGTGCTCCTTGTCTTAGGTTTGCTGCACACTGTTTTTCTGCACTGGCGTCCTCTGCCATGTCCTGAATGTTGTGCCTGCGTTGAGCGATTGATAACCCCTCAAAGTCTTAGTCGGTTTATTTTTCCAAAGTAGTTCAACGTTATCCTGTATATCTTCGTTAGAAATGTCGTTACACTGGTGCTTATTAATGCAAAGTAGCTGACCCATTTGATGTTTACTCGGTTTCTTTGCTTCTATTTATACTCTTTATATGTAGGTCACTTCCGTTGACCTCTGTGTGCTATTTATATCAACCAATCAGAATGTAGTATTTATGGTGTGATGTTTTTCTTACTTCTCATTGGTGAGTATATTTAGATCTCTTTCTTGTTTATTTGGTAGCCCTGAAAAGGGCTGTTTGCAGTCAACCGAGTATTGCTCTTACGTGACCTTCGTAGGTACTTGACCTACATCTTGATGATTGTCGTACTGGATCTCAGTTCTGTCTTGTATCTTCGTGGTCGCAGAGTTGCGAGTCGCTTCTGCCTTCGTCGTTGGTGATGCTTTCTCCTCTGCTTTGCCTTCTCCTTCTCCGCCTGGATCTCCTTCCACCGGAGTCGTGCTGTCTGCTTTGCCAGTTCCATCCCGATGGGGCTGAAGATGTCGTACGTTTCTGCCCTTGCCGTGTGTCTCTGCTCCTCAGTCGGTAGGATGCAGAACAGGCACTTCATCATGATGCGCCAGTTTCTCCAGTAGCAGTTGTAGAGCGCTTTGGAGCGCCATACCTCCAGATATACATCGGCCAATCCACCTTATAGTGGAATGTGTGCATGTAGTGTAGGCCGCCATCCCATATGTCATAGAGCGTGTTTCTACTGAGCGACGAAAATTCGAGGTGATGCTAGCCGATGTGTGGTGATACCGGCCGATGCCGGCCGATACCGGCCGATGCGTGGTGACACCTCGAATTTTTCCTCAGTAGAAACAGATCGGGTAGTGGCCGATGCCGGGTGATGCGAGGTGCTCCGTCGTCCATCTATTGAGGTGGTCGATGCGTGGTGACGCGAAGGACGATTCTCAGTAGAAACACACCGGGTAGCGAAATTCGTGGTGTATCGGACGTCTAGAATTTCTCCCCGCGCTTTTCTATCGGTTCATCGCACACACTCCTTCGACACATGTGTACAAAATACGTGTGTACACACGTTACACAGCGACCGTGTTGGCATCATGCGTTGTTTGTACCAACTCGCTGAATTGTGTACGTGTTGATAGGCCCTATACGTTACGTTACATGTGAATTGTGGCATTCATCGTCTATTGTTCGCGTGATTAACAGCCTAACTTATTGCATTACTAAGCCCTCATCATTTACTTTGATTTTACACCGCGTTATTTCATTTTATATTGTCTCGAATCGCGAGAGTACCACATTAGTATGTCGCAGCCTTGAGAAAATCTCAACTGGACCCTCGATCTCCAAAGATTTCTCATCAGTCAGTGGCAGGATACCAGTATGTTAGTTCGGGGTATATTGGATGGGGAGACGAAATGGCTTATCAAAAAATAGCCGACGCAGTAGCAAAGCAGGCAGGGTTCAGTACAGTGCGCACGTGACCCAATCTGTGATTTAAAAATACCTGACTTCCGGAATCGCCGCATTTGCACGTCACCTTTGCATCACCTCGTATTTTATCGCTCAGTAGAAACAGCTCGAGTGGTCGTAAAATACGAGGTGCTTCGTTGGACAAAATTCGTGGCGATGCCAGGGATGTGAGGTGCTCTCAGTAGAAACACGCTCAAAGTAATACGTCATGTCCTCGAACCACTCTATCAGCAGCCTGTTGACCCATGACTCGACGTCGATGCCCATGTCGTACGGGTTGCTTCGGTTGATCGTTCGGATGATTTGCCATGGCACGTTTTTTGCCACCTTTCTGAACAGGGCATAGCACGGCTATGCCATTGTTGCTCCAGTTCATCTTGTGTTCTTCCCATGTTGTTCCGTAGTTGTCTCTTCTGTCTTCCCACCGTATCAGTTCTCGGGAGTCGGCCATTGTCGTTAGTGAAGTGTTTTTGCTGCGAGTGTAGTCGCATGGAATGATCTAGAAATTTTACGCTAGGCCTTACTGTTGTTTGTGGGCGTTACCTTGTAAATTTTTAGAGAGGCTGGCCAATCAGCGGAGTAAATCGTGTTTACTACATGTTTACGGCCCGACCAATCTTAACCTCCTCGAGGTAACGAAACCTCGAGGTAAAGCTTCTGCCCCCCCCCCCCCCCACCGTAACTACGAGTGGGTTCCACTCGATGTTAAAACCACAAAACCGGAAGTTTCAGCCCACACTTCTAACAAGGCGTCTATTTCTTCTTTAGTCCGACCCTGTCGGACCCGCTTACCGGTACTCCTTTTCCCACCGGCGGCACCAGCTCCTCTATCATGGTATGCAGAGATAGCGCTACACTGATGACTTTATGCCTTTATAAGATATTCGTCGAAAACAATTTTTTAGCGTCGGAGAAGGAAATAGAATACAGTAGCGAGTTTGACGTGTTCAGTTTCACAGATCAAGCGCATAGGAAGAAAAGATGATGCTGTTGTGATGTGCATCATAGGTTTTTCACCTCGCGCGCACGTGTAGTGTATTTGTGGTATATTTACGTTTGGGAGGTTGACCCAGAAGCAGAGGGAAATTGTGGGGGCTGGAGGTCACGGCGAGGTCACTCTTAACTTTGAGTTCGTTGCTTTTGTGTCCACACGGTGCTTAACTACGAGTGGGGACCCCCCGCGGCTCGTGGTTAGAGCGCTAACCATAAGATTTCTCGTGGCTCAAAACATCGAGCAAACCTCGAGGTTTGCTAACTACGAGTGCGTCTTCACGGTCCCTAACTACAAGCTCTAACCTCGAGGTTTCCTAACCTCGAGGTTAAGGGCTCCCATCTGAACGTAACTATAAACACTGCCAGACGTCTACTACCGTACTACTCCGATCTACAGCACATCAGGTTTCAGGTTTCCCGGAAATAGATATCCTCTAGACCCGGCGCAGATAGTAAGCACAAAGTTACAATGTAATATTCAAAGAAGCCAGATTCAAAATTGCTAAAACCTCCATAGAGATGGGCAAATTAGCTGTATTTGTAATCACCCAATCATGATCAGCAGTTTAGACAGACCAGTGTCTGAAAGGGCTTTTTACACTTGCAAATTTTTGCTTAGTCCCATACCAACGGTGGGGCTAAGGGGGGGCCTTAGCCCTACCGTTGGTACCGGACTTTCCTTAACCCACTTTCTGTTTACAGTTGTTTTTGCCAAAGTGGGCTAGCCCCACAGATAATCCCATACTACCTGGCCCTGCAAAAAAGCAGGGTAAGCACCGCAATTGCGGTGCTAACCCCGCAATTGCGGTGCCAAGCAAGCGAGTGTAAACAGAACGAAGAAATAATCCGGGGATAAGGGACGGAGACGAAGTCTAACCCCCACTGACCAATCAGAAACGAGGTAATCCAGTGCTGCCGGTGAGTGCGTGTACTTGTACAGTGCACAGCGTAATCATGAATATTCATGTGGTTTGGAAAGTACGGGACTAAGAAATACGAGTGTAAAAAGGTCAGTTTTCTCTTTAGCCCAGGACAAGAGCTTAGTACGGGATTTTATGGGCAAGTGTAAAAAGCTGAAAAAATTGGTACGGGATTAACGATAGTCCTGGGTCAGAGAAAGTACATTGTATGGGGTTAAGAAACACAAGTGTAAAAAGGGCTAAAAAATTCATAACTACGGGTGGATACACGACAACGCAAAGAGAGGAGGAAGAGAAAGAAGAAGAGGAGGAACAAGAGGAGGAAGATGAAGGAAAATGTCTCGGTATACACACACAAAAAAAAAGCCATGTTCACCTGGGGTTTGTTTCACAAAAGTCTTTAATATGAGAGACTTTTCGCTCATAAGACACACTTTAAGTGTGTCTTATGAGCGAATTAATATGGAAGATTTCATGAAATGGAATTGAAAGTCTCATACTGTAGCTGCATATGAGCGACTGTGGCCATTCTGAGATTTATGTACAGACTTTTATGTGATGACTTCATGAAACGCACCCCATGAAGGAGAGAGCGCATAGATGTATTCTTGGAACTACATAGGGACTCAAACTTCAAGCTGCACACACACACAAACACACACATAGAGGAGTTATTGGTCTTTGCATCATATGATGCAAAAATCTATTTTATTTACCACCATTCACACACAGCAACAACAAAAAATCAAAAGAAAAATCACTCAGCTGCAAACGAAGTACTTTGATGAATCTCCACACAGCATATATGTGACCCGCTACAACAAAAGGATCCTAAAGTCGCTGACGAACGAGCAAAGCATGGACCCAGAAAAATGCTATTTTCAGGCCTTTCCTTTGATCATTTAGCTTCGAAATTTCAGTAGATGATAGAAGATACATTAGACTACAAGATTATGTTAAAAACAGAAATCCGAACGTTTTGACAGATTTTGGTGATCTGACTCAAACTCGATTTTCTCGGCTCACCCGTCAGCGACTTTAGGATCCTTTTGTTGTAGCGGGTCACATATGCCTATAAAATGGTGTGAGCTTTAATCTAGTTATGTGGCGAGTGGGGCAAGTTGTGTCATGGTCCAGGTGTTTTAGTCAAATGCGTACACGGGCGCACAGCGCAAGTTTCCTATAGAGACCTACGCTATGGACTCCTCTTTGGCGCTTACGCTTTGGCCCACTTCCCCGAGTCCGAAGAAGTCCGATTCACTGTAGTCAGTGGTCAGATCACAGTTCGGCTCATGATTCGGCTGAGGGGGATGACAGCTTAAATAGCAAACTTCTTTTGTGATGTCATAATTGAACAAGCACATATGCACGCACCCTGGCATTACTACAGACTGAGCAATGTGCAGAGAAGACAACGAAGGCAACGTTACTTAGCAACAGCTACGCACTTTACTCTTGATGACAGCTCAACTTCGTTAATCTTCGTATCAATGCTAACGGTGATCGGCAGTATCATCAACATTGCCCTCTACACTACCGGGACTATGCCCCTTTAAAATATCAATGCATTTCTTCATGCGCCATTGTCACATGCCATGCAGGACAAGTTCTTACCCTTGTCTGGCTTACAAGTCAAGGATTTGATTATTATTAATATTAAAGGCATTATTTACCATTTGCAGATGAAACAAAAACCCAGCTTTAGTGCTGCAAATTAGTTCTATTCTGTAAAATGTGAGTCAGGGCTAGAAACAACCAATTGGCTAGAAACAACCAATGTAAAAATGTTAATCAGGATAATCAATGTTAAGTAATTGCTAAATGCACAAAATGTGAACAACAGTTATAATAAAATAGTTTCTAGAATAAACCATCTACTTGTACAGTTGTGGGTTATTGAGAAAAATAGTGATATCTCCTTATATTCTAAGCTTTATTGCATAATTTTCAAGATGGTAGGACGTTTTGTGATACAACTGACCTGTACACATGCATCAAATGTGACAACTCGCACAATTTTTCAATCACTGCTCCCAATGGTAAACAATACCTTTAACTACCACCACTATAAACCTACATATTGTTATTAAAGTACATTGTACATTCAATCTGTACCTTTTAGTGAACTGTAAGTCTCGATGAAAAATTATTAATTTTTACCCATTGCCCCCCCCCCCCCAAAAAAAAGAGAGAAAATAATGATAATATGACAAAGTTAATTACTTACCATGACATAAACAAATACCAGTGAAATAAATTTGCAGTGTGATGGGACACAAATAATCATGGTTGCAAAAGTAAAGTTAGCTTCCACTTGTTCAAATATTTGATCAAATTGATTTGGGGCTTTCGCTCTTTGGAAAAATTACTTGCTCACTGCAACGCTACAGGAGCTTCACAAATCACAATTTGTGTCTGATCTGCCAAATTGCCAGCATACAAACCATGTAATAAACATCATGTGCATGCAACGCAAATGATCAAGGGCCTGTGATGCTGAAACAACAGCTCCGTGTGCTCAGAACTTGAACTTTGACATAATTAAGACTGGCAACTGCTTGGCTGTACCGTTCTGAAGTTACACGTCTCCTAAGATAGTCTACATTTCAGACCTCCGTGAATATTTCAGCACTGGCAGTTTACAAACCGAGCACGATATTCAGCCTGAACAACATACATTGTACATGAAGGTATGATATATATATATATTTTTTTTTAAGGAGGTACAGCACACAAATTGAAGCCACTCTCTGACATACAATGTACACAGGAAAATATTGAATAACTACCATGTGTATTGATAAAAGTGGCAAACCATGTGAAATATAATCCACACTGCTGCTGCTGTATAGCCTGAACAAATTGTACATTGCTTTTCCATACATCAAAACCTATGACATATAATTTAATATAAAATATGAGATTTCACTCTGATCATAAAAGAAGGATCTCTTCGTAAACTACTTGCATGCTTCTGTTTCTCAGAAATTTGGGCTGTAGCACCATTTCCGTTGCCCCAGCTTGATTATTTAAGAGATGAACAGAGAACACAGTTTACCTTGATTCATCTCTAGGCCTACTATATTGTAGGTGGTTGCAGTTTCCCTCTGTACTCACTGCATTATGAGGGATGCACGGACAGTGTGCAAAAAAAACAGCGACTATCTATTAAAACGTAATTCCTGTTTGCCTGTGCTGGTGTCATTGAGATCTGGGTATTCTGGGTCTCTAAAAACCACAACAAAGCCAGGGAAGGCTCTGTCACTTTGTGCAAATAGCCTTACTATCAGACTCACACAATATATACAATGTATTGGGCCTACATTTCAGCTCTTACTGCAGATTCAGAATATCATTTTGTTTGGTACGGTTTGATTTACATGAATTTCCCTTTACAGAGACATACATTTAATGGAAAATCTCCCATTAATTTCACAAATGGTTGTCCTTCCATTGATGTTCCTTAGTCAAGGAAAGCCTGCATGATACATTAAAATAAGATTTACCAGTATACAGTTAGATTGAGTTATTAGGGGCAAGTCCAAGATAAGGTCCCCTCAGAAGGCAAAATTTCATCTTTGCTCAATATTGACATGTTTGGTATCATTTTGAAGCTTATGAGTTGAAGTTTTGATTTCCATGGAGGAAAAAATTATATTACGTAAATTTATGCAAATTTCAAGGGCTTCATTTGCATAAATGTGAAACACAGCGTTACGTATGGGACATTTATAAAAATTCATATTAATTCAAAGGAAAGCAAATGATATTTGATTAATATGTGGACATAAGAAGTTCATCAAATAGTTTAACTTGGTATGAAAATTTAGGGATTATGCAAATGATTATGCAAATTAGCTCGTGTCCTATCATGACATGTCCCATACGTAACAAATTGAGGTCATTTTTTTAGGTTTTTTCTGAAATTGCTAAGGTTATATTAATGCCCTTTTGGAAAGTTCTAATTTATTGTTTAGAGAAATTAAATACCATAGAAAAATGAAAAAACAGTAAAAGGAATATTTTTTATTAGGCATTGAAATAATGTTACGTATGGGACAAATGCGTTACGTATGGGACATCCTCATACATAATGCATGTGAAAGCATGTAGCTAGCTGGGAAGGTCTCTCAGTACACAAATGGTCAATCATCCTGAAGAAAGCATCCCAACATTGTAGCTACTTTTTGAGTTATAGACACTTTAAACAATACATGTACTTGACTGAACAATTTTCAGAAAGGGGGAGGGGAAAATGGCAAAATACACAATGAAAAATCAGCATTAAAGGGATGGTATTTTTTTGTAGAAATGGGGATTCAGTTTTCAACATTTAATGAGATGATTGGAAACTAATTATAAGAAGTACTAAAGAGCATACAATCCTAAGACTAGAGGAATTCAAAGTTTAGTGATGGAGATCCAAGTTGAAATGGTTGTGATAAAAATATTTAAACAGAATATAAAGTAAAATGATTTTTTTTTTTATTGCAAGTGATACACAAATTGTCCTTATTCAGGTTTCAATAATAGCCACGACAAAATTCATGGGTATACATACTGAGGTGTGACTCGAATCAATGACTTGACTGCTAGACAGACATCATATATCTACTCGATCACTGGGGTTCCACGCAGCAGGTATTGCTTATTTACAGTTGTATAAAAATTAATATTTCTTGTGTCAAGTTGTTTTTTATTGAAACGAAATGGCAAACTGCCCTTCATCAATGGAAGTAAACACTTTCAACTATTCAAGTTTTCAGTAGTAATTATCCTGATGAAAATAGGGCATACATACTCAGGTTGGTCAAAAAAATATAGAATATGATTAAATATGATTATGATAGAAATATTTGGGGAATATTGTTCCCTTGTCAATCTGGATCAGTATTTGAGTACAATGTAGTTTCAACTGATTCCATTTCAATAATTATGCAAAAATTTGTTTATCGGTATTTTGCAAAATTATTTTGCAAAATACCCATAAACATGTCTCTCCACACACTAAACGAATGGGGGACAAGGGGCATGCATACTCAGGTTGGTCATAAAAATATAAAAATATGATTGAATATGATTAGGATGGTGAATATTTGGGAAATATTGTTTCCTTGACAATCTGGATCAGTATTTGAGTAGTTTCAACTGATTTTACTTCAATAATTATGCAAAATACCCATAAACATGGTTCTTCACACACTAAATGAATGGGGGACAAACTGTCCCATACGTAACTGTCCCATACGTAACACGTCATGTCTGTCTTTAATTAGAACCTGTAATTAGAGCTTTTTACCTAATGACACGAAACTTACCTGTGATAATCTTGAGTGTTGTGACTTTCATCACAGTGAGTTTCAAGTTGTAGAATGAAATACTTTCAGAGAGTTTTGAGGTTGAAAAAAATGTTCAAAAAAACAAAAATTTTCTGGTCCCATACGTAACGGCACATATTTTCTCTTCTAGAATATAATTGTGAAGGTCATTTTTCTCCATTTTTTGCATGATCATACTTCTTCTAGATATCAATCACCATGATAAAGTTTAATATGGTCAAAAGCCATTAACACTATTTTTCAGGTCATAAAAGTCTCTGAATGTCCCATACGTAACGCGCGTGTTATCTTGGACTTGCCCTTAGGCGTGTTGTACTGATTCTTCAGCTGGTTATTTCATAAAAACAAGCTGCATGCAGAGAACACAAATCTTACTGTGATTTATTCCACTTTCCAAGAAAACAGGTCACGACTATAATCATACCATGGCCGATATCCCTCCCCTACTCCTACATCACCCCCCCCCCCCCCTTCAAATTCCCATTCCACGCTGTTTTGACACTGTGGATCCATGGATAAACCCCGAGCTACAGTGTACAATTTGTTTCATGGCTCAACATTGTATGACTGGATATTCCCTTTTTTCCCTACGCTAGGGGGGTGGATATTTTCCATCCTATTTTCAAAACTACAAAGGCTCTTTATTGACCTGACTTGCAAGGAAATATATGAGAAAAACAAGAAATGATTGAAGGGAGAAATGCTTCCATGCATAAGCATTGTAGAAAGGTGTTCCCCCTGATCTTACATGTACTATGTTTAACTACAAACCTCTCGGGAGATGCCATAGTACAGTTCATTGTACGTGCAACTTTTGAAGTACAATAGAGTAGGGTTTGACAAAGTTGTATTACATTTTGTACTGTTGACTGCAGTCATACACATTGTAGATCAGACAATTAAAAAACTATTTGGCATAATTTGAAATTGTGTATAATCCTTATTCATAATAATGTAACAGATCAAACATGTATCAATTAATTAATGAGGCATTTTTCATCATCTCAGGACAAGTTTACAATTTAAAGGGATGGTCTAGTTTTGGTTCAGATGGAGATCCAGATTTTAACTTTTTGCAAGAATAATTAGAATAATCATCTTGCAAAATAATTAGTGACTTCTCATCTAATATCATGGAAAGCCTTAAAACCTGAATCCCCATCTCAACCAAAAATATACCATCCCTATAAACAAGCATTGGCAAACACCTCAGAATACAATAGTCCATTCGCTCTCTTGATCAAGTCTCATAAAACTTACAAGAGCAGTGTATAGGTGCTATTGGATCTGATCTGCCCAGGAGACAAAGTTGTTTTGAATATCGTGTCACAGTTTTTAATAGTGTAAAAAATCGGGACAGCTCATCAGCAAAACATCTGAGAGTGAAAGTGAAAAAACTCTTCACGAGAGTGGCAGCAGTATGAATGTACAAATGTATATTGGGTCAATGAACATGTCCCATATCAGGACACTGAAACAGCAATTTCAGTCTATACTAAAAAGATATCTATAATGCATGTACACTTTAAAAAAAATGGAAGAACACCAATTGTACATTATTCCCAAATCCATTTATGAGAATCAACTATTTGCGTCTTGGAAAACATAATGTCCAATAGATGCCAGGATTCTCAACAGCACTTTTCCTTACACTCGACGGGGAGGAATATGCACATCGTTAATGCAAATATCAGCGGGCATGCAATATTGATTGCAGGCTCTTTATTTCCTCGCTTTAAGAAATTTTCATTACTAATGACCAAAAAAGAATTTTTAACTGATACCTCTAGTCTCTCTGTAACGCAAATATAGTGTTATTGCTTCTTCTTTTTTTTGAATTATAAAACTCACAGTTGTGCTTCTCTCCTAGACCCATATTTTTATTTTACTCTGCAATTTCCAGCTTTTCACTGTGTACTGCTCGTATGGTAACAATTTACGCAACATATAACTGTACCATGGCATTTCATGCACCGTGTCATATACAGTTCTGCAAAAACAAACAAACAAACAAACAAAACCATTAAATTCGAGCAAGTTTTAAGTGTGTCTCAACAAATAGATCTAGATAAAACCTATATACAATAAAATGTGCATCTCTTCTTGCATCGGCTTTCCTTGCTATGAAATTACAGGGCAATATTAAAGCAAAGGATAAAATGTGATTTACAATATCAGGGATGATATTGAGGTTTTTTGAAAAAAAATCAGAAATCAAAATTTTCAGGTGATTTTGATACATGAAAATAGCAAAATGTGTTACAGACTTGAGAAAAAAAATCTGAAATCAGATTAAAATCTACAGAATATCATGCATGCAATATATGTATTCATATCTTTAAACTCCACTTTTCTCCGGCCCAATTTTTTCATATCACTTTCACAGGGTTAGCGGAGGGAAATCCGCATCGATGTGGACCTTGTCACCAGACGCACACTTCCCTTTAAGATTCCTCGTAATATTCGGCTTCCTCCATTCTGGCTGAAAGCCAGGATGTGACGAACACGAATCGAAGACCGGATTCTGAAATGTCCGGAACACAGTGTACCGCCGAATTGAGAGTGCATACAGTCCCTGGCCACAGCCTACAAACACAATTCAATCATCTTTTTTTTTTTTTTGGGGGGGGGGGGGGGGGGGGGAGAAACTTTCTGACAAGTTCATCAATTCAATCATGTGACACAGATATTACATGAACTTTCCATATTTTTTTTTTTTTTTTTGGAAATACAGGTCTGGATTACTACAGTGTATATATAATGGATAAAAAGATCATAATATTATACTTGATTGCTGACATAGTATTTTTAAATGCAGCCTGTATGAGGGCAACAAATTATAATAAATACCAAATGAAGGGAAAGTTTTGACAAATCTTGCCTTTTAAAAACAAGTTTCACATTTTTCAATCATTACTGCCAGCCTGAAACATTTACAGGATGTAATGTTACTCTCTGACAACATAAATTGTCCCCTTAACCTAATTTCCTGCAACTTATACAGACTATAAAAGCATTCAGTATTAAGTTCTTGTTACCTTGAAGAGCTATAATGGCTTGTCCTCAATGTCAAATACATGTAGGGTACCCTTTATGACTACACAATATTTCTAACCATACACTTTTACTGCTTTTCAAAAGCAAACATCAACAGATCACAACCAATATCAACCATTGCAATAATCTGACACACTCAATAGAAATTTATAAAACAAAAACAACAACAATTTTGCCTCTGACACCTTGCAATCAAGAAACTGCAAGAATGTAAAAAATCAGCCACAGTAGCTAATTCTGTGCTTAGGGGGCCTTTTAGCTGCCGTCTTGTTGTGGACCTGTAATGTGTGTGTGTAGCTACACTGTACATTGTATGCATGCATGTGTGCATGTGTGCATGTTCTACACATTGTACATTATACCCAGGTCTGCCAACATTCTCACATCCAAATCACGGAGATTCCACACAGCAATCTGAATCAGGGAGATATCTGTGTGTTACATGCATTTCAATGTGCAAAAATAATTCCCAAATCAGGGAGATTTTAATATTCTCTTATTCAGATTATATACATGTAAACAGATTTCGACATTTTCAGAGAGACTCCTGCAGAATCAGGGAGACTTGGCAGCTCTGTATACCAGTATTATCTTGTAATAAATTGCCACTGGCATTCAATGCATTGTGTAAAAAAAAACAACAACAAACAAACAAACAAAAAACAAAAAACTTTCATACATACATGTGCATTTTAATTTCACAAGTCTTGGCTCCTCACAAAATTTGTGCATGCAAAAATTTCTGGTTTTACATTATTCTTTGTGCTCTTTCTGACAATCTGCAAAACCCAATGACTTTCTACCCAGCGGATGATTCTTACCATGTATATTCACCTCTCTACTATTCTAAACCATTGATGAATGCACAGATACGAGTATGTATCTCCTGTGATGTTGTAAAGGTTCTAACAGCAGCGGATGTGGAGAGGAAGACTTTATAAAACAGGTTTCGGTTCTGTTCTTGCTACTTTTTATTTTCATAACTGCTTTGTCAAAGGGCAGACAAGAATGGAATATTTCACACTGAAGTCACAAGACGTGTGATGTAAAATACCTTAAAATGAAACTAAAACCCAGAGAGCAATGTGGATTGAGTGAAAGCAGCAACATTAGTAGAACACATCAGTGAAAGTTTTAGAAAAATCAGACAATTGATGCAAAAGTTCCTAATTCTTAAATTTTTGGTGTTGTAATGACTGGATAAGGAGACTACGTACTAGAGTTCATGATGTCATGTGTGGACAGCAATACAAAGAAAATATAAAGAGAATTCCACAAAAATTCATTTTTCTTGAAAATTACACATTCCATCAACTTGTAACTGACCTACAAAGTTTAGGGTAGTGATTATTCCCCTTGCTTTCTAAAAGTGGTTGAATAGTCAAGAGCTCTTTCATTACGCTAGAAAAGTGAAAACATGTTGAATTTTCTTTTGATTTTTTTTTTTTCATGTGCATGCATTTTACCCTTTACCATGAATTCAGACTATTAGTGCCCAGGGCAATCCATCATGAATTACTGATTTAAATAAAGTATACATGTGCCTTGGAGCAAGAGTCCAGAAGCCTAGTCGGCAGAGCTCTGAAAAGGTGGCATTCCTGGTATTCATGTCTATTGTTCAGGGTCATTGTATAGAGCACACACTCACAACATTGCTTCTTGTGTAAAGTTCAATTTTGTACAGAGGGTTCAAATTTGACCAAAATCTGGATCTTGAAGCTTTAAAATCAATCATGGATTTAACGAAACTGATTCACGCTCTCATGGATTCAAATCAACTCAAACTAAATTGTACACTATTCAGCTATCATTCATATCAATGACAATGTTATCTGATATACCGGTACCGCAAATAGTTTTTGATTGCGGATCAAAAGTGAGAAATATTTTTTGTAACACCTCGTAGCCTATACTGTAAAACATGATATATTCGCGGCATGAATTTTTCGCGAATTGGAGCTGACGGCCTTTTTTGCGGCATGAAATTTTCGCGAACTGCCACTGGCATTCAATGCATATAGTGTAGACAAGAACTTTCGCGAATCTTGGCGCTCGCAAAACTCGCAAAATTAAAATGCACGCGAACATTCCTCATTTTACATCCCCCTACATCCCCCCCCCCCCCCCCCCCCGCATAGGTATGGGACGAACGTTAGCTACTTGTGTTTGACTATCGCGGACATGCCAACCTCATTGCGTGCTCTTCTACATTGTACATACAATGTTGTGTAGTGATTTTACAGACTGCACTCTTACAACATGTCTAAGAGTAGCTGCATTGCTAGGCATGATTAATCTCCTTTTTCCAGGACAATTTGTATCCACTACTCATTCAACTACACTTACAAATGTATGTACAATATAGTTTGTACATCAACACATCACACTGATGCACAGTTTTTCCACCTTACATCAACTCTATAGTGTATGTTTCAATTGACTTTCACAGAAACAGAGAAGTGTCAATACATGTAGCTGTGCTTTTTAAAAGCATTCAAAGTGACTCCAGCCGTACTGTATCATGCCAGACTGGTTCACATTGGTAGCATTTTTACCGCTGTATTATTGCGCAGAGATACAGTAGCGCACCTCACAAGTTGAGTGCAGAACTTGTATCAGAGGGGTCACACATTGCATTATAGGAACAGGGTCAATCACTTCCTGCACCAGCCTCGCTAAAACATGGAAACAAATATTTATATTGTAAAACGTGTATGTGCTGGTATGCACGCTCTTCTCACATCAATTACGGATTCAGTCCTCTTTTGGACCCATTTTACACTCGAGCGTTCTCTGCTGCAGTACAAGTATCTATATTTATTTATATTTATACTAACAAGGCAAAGGCACAAAACACAATTTTCAGAAGGGCATGAAGTATTTCCCTGCTCCGCAAAAGCTCCTGATGTACTTTGGATATTAACCCTTTAGCGACTGAAGATTATGTACATAATGGTCTATGGTTCATGGAAGGTACAGCATTATTGCTCTCATTTTGACAATTTTCTATGATTGAAATACATTGTACATTGTAGCTCACTACATGTTTATTTTTTACCCATTATAAGTTATGCTTATTTGAAAGCCTACTAGACTTTACCAAGAGAATGGTGTGTCACAGAAATAATTCTGACATACTTTTGTTGACCTTTGACCTCTTTCAAATTACATAAGTATTCTATCCTACAAATGTATATGAAAACAGGTAACAAAATGATAATGCATAAAACTATTCAAAAAAACAAACGGGCAATTTTGGGCGGTTTAGGAAGTAATAAGACAAGCAGTTTCGGGTGTTTCAGTTTACATTAATGAGGTACCTAACAATCCATGAATATTGACCGATTCTGTGACGCGCTATGTGTATTTTTGGCATGCGCGCAGCCATACTGGGTGTATCATCCGACCCCCCCTCCACACTCCCCCACCCCTCTCCCTACATTAGCACGCGCGCAGAATGAAAAACTGCTTCAGCCAATGGGCGTCTCGTACTGAGTGCGCGAATGCTTGCTTAGTGCGCGAACCTTTGTTACAAGTGCGTGATAAACATGTTGCCCCGGGGTGGGGGAGAGCAGGGGGGGGGTCGGCTGATACACACCATGGCTGCGCCCTGTGCCGTAAAATGTCTGCTGCCCTCAACGAACCCGAATCGGTCAATATCTACATTTGTAGATGCAGTTTTAATGATCTCCATGTGCAACAGAACTTGAAAGTGCTTCATACAATTGTAGCAATGTTAAATTTCTTATTTGCAGAGGTTCTATGATATGTATGCACACTGCACATGTCCTAATGCTGAGATTTCTTCACACAACAACAGTATTTAATCTTTATACAAAGTACCATGACATAGAACATCAGCACAACAAGAAAGAACAAGATTGTTAATTTTTTTTAGTTCATACACAGTATGAATGCAGACAGTGCTACTCAAGATTAGTGCTTGTATCATCAATATGTAGATTGAACTTGTCCCTTCTTCGTGAAATGGTTTTTTATACTCATTTCATAATAACTATCGAAAGAAAAACATGTGTACAAGATGAAATAAATAGTACTCAAATCCCTCAATTCAATCATTTTTATTACATTGAAATATTCATATTCTCCTGATAGCAAAGACGCATTACAGTACAGCCTCCTTTCATGTGACATTTCCTAAAAATATTGCATCTCAAATCTACAATTGCTTTGCCGCAAGCAATTTAATCACGAAGAAAGTCGCTGCCTAATCTTTCATGCAATGACTTTTAGCAATATGAGTGCTTGACTTTGTAGTTCTTCACTACCTCACGATTTCTAAGAAATTATTTGAATCCATTTAAAAAAGTGAATACCGATCAAAACACGTAACAAGGCAATGTAGCACATACTTTCTGCACTTGTAAACTAAGTCCCCATGGAAACACATGCATTGTACTCAAGGTGGGGGGGGGGGGCAAAAATATCAACCTACATTGTACCATAGAACTACACACTCTTGTATTATATGTTTGAACACTTTAGATAGCAGTGAATAGGTGCAAGGAGATGACATACATTCTGTTAGAAATCACATGATAAACACTTCTAAACCTACATTTTGTACCTTGCACATACACAAGATGGGTGAAACTATCAAGCGATTTCAAAGTCTTTGGTCTCATAGTGCTGAATGAAGACACAAGTGGTTTTTTTTGTTTTTGTTTTTTTCACTGCGACATAATTCAATAACTCCACAGAAAAGAAGTGGCCAAGTTTGACTGCCAGGGGCACTTGAAGATCCGACTTATACCAACGTTCACTTTCAACTGTTTTGGTCCTCAAATAAGCAGTCTCACTTCTTTAAAAAATAGAGAAAAGAAATAATGCAAGCCATAACATTAAACAAGCTGTCTCTTGTCCCTCTCTCACATCCTGGGGAATCTTGGCACTGGAGATGACCTTTTACTGTAAAACGAGGAATGTTCGCGTGCATTTAAATTTCGCGAGAGCCAAGATTCGCAAAATTAAAATGCTCATGAAAGTTCTTGTCTACACTATACGCATTGAATGTTAGAGGCAACTCGCGAAAATTTAATGCCACGAAAAAGACCGTCGGCTCCAATTTGCGAAAATTTTGTGAGGCAAAAATATTGTGACTTACAGTACATTGTAATACAGAGACTTGCTGATCTTACAAAACATGCGATGATTTGGTGTACTACCGAGATGAACACCAGTGCCGACTTAGATGTTGTGAATTGCATTAAAAAAAACTAGAAAAGCACTCTGAGAGCGCAGACCTCCGCCAAGCAGCTACTTTCTACCGATGATCCATGGTGATCAGTGATTTCCACCCAATGTACATACATTGTATACGCATGCTGAAAAATCGCCCGATTTCCCAATATAGAAGCCTTTGTTACACTGTACTTCATAAACCCTCTACTGCATGGCGCGCATCGCCCTAGCAGAAACTAGAGCACTCACTTTAGTGCGCGTTTGAAAACCTCAAAAATGTGCAGCTTGAACTCTAAAGTTCACTGACCCTACACGTACCTGCCAAAATATCGAAAATCCTTCATAAAATCCATAAAAGTTTCCGGATCACTACCAAAATTTAATCATTTGTTCCTTGTGTCATTCTCAACTTTTCCTGCAAGTTTCATCCAAATCCATTCCCGACCTGTAGAGTTATTTGCACATGGACAAACAAACAAACAAACAAATGGTAACGAAAACATAACCTCCTCCATTGGCGGAGGTAAAAAAAAAATTGAGTGAAGGATCACAATGCATGCAAAAACACATGCAGATTTACACAGTATACAAGTACATGATATGTTCTGTTGGCAAGAGTTAATCTGCAAGACGACTGGTACATTGCATTCTTATGACTGATGGAGGGGCACAGCAGGGTGGAGTTGGATATTCGGTTCAGCATACTGTAAAACAAGGAATGCTTGGGTGCATTTTAATTTCGCATATATTTCAAGAGAGCTGAGATTCGCGAAATTAAAATGCACACAAAAGTTCTTGTCTACATTATATGCATTGAATGCCAGAGGCACTTCGTGAAAATTTCATGCCGAGAAAAAGGTCGTCTCTACTTTGCGAAAATTTCATGCTGCAAAAATATTGTGTCTTGCAGAAAACTCTATACATGTACTACTACTGTACAACATGTGCACCATGATTAAAACCATTTGAATTTGTTTGGCTAGATAATGATGTTGTGTCTTCATATACATACAATGTACTTCTCAAACCCTTCCCCTGACCTCTTTCTTTGTTTTGTTGGTTTTTTTGTTGTTGTTGCTGCTGCTGCTGCTGCTGTTACTGTTGTTGTTGTTGTTGTTGTTGTTGTTGTTGTTGTTGTTGTTGTTGGTGCAACATTGTGGTTTCATGTGGGAACCCTGTCTATGGTAAAATGACCTTTCTCTGGCTGGGAGCCTGCCAAGTTTGGATAAAAGGGTCGCAGCCAAATCTTTCTCTGGGGCTGTCACGTTCTTACTGCATATTAAAGAGTGGAGCATCAAAAACACATACATAAAAAAAAAAAAAAAATCTGCAGTGGCTGAGCTTTCTATACACACGGCAAGATACATGTACAGAGATTACCGCGTGAGATGCATCGCAAGGCTTTTCGCCACAGTATTTACGCACATTGACAATTGGCTTGGCAGTCTTTCACAATGATACTATGGCTATACATTTAACACCATGAAGACCTGCACTGTGGTCGTGGTTGGGAAAAGGAATCTGGAAGTCAGTTGACGAAATTGTATAAAAAATTAATTTTTCTCAAAGTGAGCATTCACATTGCAAAATACCAGTTACATACAAACCTCACAGGAATTTTCTTCAAATTTCACAATGTTTTGGGTGGCTTTTGGCACAGTTGCTTTAATAATGACTTTCACCAATAGTATGTCCCACATAATATATCTTCTCACATCGCGATTTTTCACACAAAAAGAGGCCAAAGTTGAGCCCTCTTGCTGTAAAGGATTACGCTTACTATAAGGTGGCATCTGTAAACGTTCTAGTACAATGTTGTAGAATGGCCCTTTCGTTTTGCATTCTCAAAAGAAAGGCAGCACTACAAAACAGCCCATACAAGTCCACATACAATGTTTGTACTCTTCAAAATGCACTTGTTCTTTAGTGAATAATATCATAATGTCCAACTAGCCCTTTTCAGTTTTCATACCATGGGTTTTACAAAACACTTGCATATTATTTCAATGACCTTGACAACAGACTACACTGCACCTCTTTGGTCATAAAACTTCCCTTGTGCCACGAACAACAAGTAAAAAGCAACCAAACAAACCAGGCATACACAAATGAACCCAACTACTGAAGGTCATTTGCTGCATGATTGGCACAACTGATACTCTGCTCTAGTTTCATATATCACAAAGTCACCAGAAAGGCAATGAAGTACACTACAGAATGTCCACACAATCTCACACATTATACATGTATACAGTACCAAGGAATTATGAAGTAACAAGTCCTCCCATTACTGATATCTGGCTCATTGTTGTGTGTTTTTGATGACAGAGCAGCATCAATCACTTTTTTTTTTCATGGGTTTATGCTTTTTTCTGAAAACCTTGGAGCAATTATTGTACTACAGGTAGTACACTACAGTTGCACTTGAGGGAATAAACAGGATCTGAACAGTGAACCCAGCGACCTATAAATCACGCACCAACTCTATCAGCAGCACCAATGTTCAGTCACTGCACTCTTGAACATGAACCCCATTGCACTTTTAACCCCATAGCATGTGTGCTTTCAGTGCTGATTGGCACAGAAAACACCACCGCATTGAACACACTGTCTTAAAGGACAAGTTCACCTTCATAAACATAAGGATTGAGAGAATGCAACTCATTTAGTAGAACACATCAGTGAAAGTTTGAGGAAAATTGGACAATCGATGCAAAAGTTATCAATTTTTAAAATTTTGTGTTGGAACCACTGGATGAGGAGACTACTACAGCTTGTGAGTCATATGCGTACAACAGTATAAAGAAAATGTAAAAGAAAATTTAACATATTTTCACTTTTTTCGCATAATAAAAGAGCACTTAACTTGCCTCTTTCTAAAGGCGGGGGGAATAATATTACCCATAACATTTGTCGGTAGCGAGTCAGGGGAATGTGTACTTTTTTCAAAAGATGGAATTTTGTGAAATTCTCTTTATATTTTCCTTATATTGTTGTACGCATGTGACATCTAAGTTATACATACACTGCAGTAGTCTTCTCATCCAGCGGTTACTGCACAAAAACTTCAAAAATTCATAACTTTTGAACAGATTGTCTGATTTTCCTCAAACTTTCACTGATGTGTTCTACTAATATTGCTACATTCTCTCAATCCTTATGTTTATGAAGGTGAACTTGTCCTTTAACCCATCCCCGTCAGCTCCCACAAAAAACGTGGTTTTTATTATTTATGACCAAAAGAGGGCGTCCTAGGACCTCAGGCTTGGCCAGGAGCTGTAGAATAATTTTAGCCAATCACAGAGATCCTTACTGGGACTCAGAAAAATAATTTATGCAAGGAAACATATTTTAGAATGTCTCTTATTGGCCAAAACACCTACCAGGGGTTCGAGCCTGCTGAGAAACTAATCAATATTCATGTTTACAGCGCGCATGTATCTTTGTTGCCCCAGCAACTGCAGTGATTTCTTACGCGCGGTATCGTGATATCGATCTCCTCATAGAGTGCTTGACGATATCTCTTTGTGTGTGTACGTGTACGTGTACTGCTATGCTGGGGCACGGGGGTGTGTGTGTTGAATTCCATTTACGTTAGTGAGTGTGGGTAACTTCTCTAGGTTTCCCGTCCATTTCTCTCTCTCTTTTCTCTCTTTTGCTTTCGTATCATTCTATATCTTTCATTCTCAGAGTACAATCGTACTTCTGAGAGTGTTTTGTTCATTTTTTCTAAGTGATTATCTCGTTTGCAACAATTTAGAGGTGAGTTTTTGTCCTAGTGTTTGTTGAGTTTTTTGATTGAACACGATGTAGCTTATCTACGTATGCGTAGTTTGTGTGGCACCCACTCGTTTGTTTTCCGTGTAAGCATTTTTGCCGTAGTGTCTTCATCGTTCGTCTTCCAAGCATCGTGTTTTCACCCTAGTTTTTCTCATCGTAGTTTTTTACCTCGATTTTTTTTTGGGTGGAAGATGTTCTGTGTATTTTTTTTTTACGGTAATATGTCATCGTTGATGATCTTCGTGTATTCATTACTAGTTTTTCACCTCCGTTTCATTTTTGTGTACAACTAATGTCTAACGTGGCGTAGTTACAACTATGTTTAGAGGGACCCCGTTTAGAGCTAGTTAGCTAGGTCTGCGATGTCTGTATCGTTTGCTGATATGTCTTGTGAGCTGAGAGTGACTATGATGGGAGTGATATTCAGGGTTTTGCTGTGGTTGAGGTGATGGCAAGATGTAATTTATTTTGTGTAACCATGTATGACATTGATGATGGCGAGTAAAACTACGACACGAGTAGCCTAGCCTAGGCCAATGACGAGAGTGACACTGAAGAAACGGGGGCTGATGCTCGCTCGTGCACGGGAGTGGTCTAGAGACCTGCATTACAGTTGTGTATTTATATTTTTTTTCCTTTTTCTTATTCACTCGGGTATTGTGCTACCAAAATTCGTGTCTCTGAAGAAACTCAACCAAAAGCTTGACAACAAGTTTGCATCAGGTCTATTCTGTAGTACTAGCACTAGGTTCTAGATCTAAATCATAATGGCGATGCTAATTTAGTTTTCATTTAGAACTCGATGAAATCCATTTTCTTTGCTCATTTTTCAACTGATAAATTATTTAGAACTGTACTTAAATTCTGATGTACTGCATTCACCATTGTAATAAAAAAGAGCCTGATGATCAGGTGTTTCATTGTATCCTTTTCATTTCCTCCCTATCCTTTTGGTTTCCTTCCTGTCACTTTCTTCTTTGACCCTGGATGGAAAAAAAAATCCCATCTTGCCATGTAAAGACAGAATACATAACCATCATGAAATATCATGACATTGAAATAATACTAAGAAATATTCAAGTGACCAAAATACTTGTTTGTGAAAATAAATAACAAATGAAAGGTGATTTCTTTATGGAGCAGTTCTTTCAAATGTCAAACAGCTTCGATAATGAAGCAAGTGAAATCTGAAAACTATCCTGGCAACAAGTTGCAATTGATAGGGAATTCTGACAAAAACTGTCACACCATTTGATGTTTGAATTTGTCTTTTTATTGGATGAGGTTATAAAACTAAGTGCCGCCGATAAAATAACAATCCTCTCAATTTGAACAAGAGCAGTAGGGTGGTACACTAGTACGACTCAGTAAACAGCTGGTTATTTATGCATCGTATCCATGGGCAACTGCGGGGTAACTGCAAGAAGGCGCAGGAAATTAGACTTGAGTCAAGAACGACTATTTATTATTATTTTTTTATTCAAACTATTTTTTTTCTTGGACTGAAAAAAAAAAAACCAAAATTTTTCATATTACGCTTCTAAAATATAAAATGAATATATGAAGTCTTTTTATCGTGATTTTATGAAGAATTAGAATTATTGAAAAAAATATAGATACTAGACGGGCTGAAGAAGGAAGTCTAATTTCACCCCAAGAATTTGCAACACACCGCATCTCGGGTGCATTCCTAGCGTTCTTGCCGCACTCTCACGATCACCTAGCTAGGCCATGTGCACAAGCCAGTCACATGTTCACAGTACACACGTTGTTAGCCAGTTCACCGATCTCATTCCTGATCTCGTGCGTGTAGAAAATTCTCTCAAAACTAAGCCAGACATGATTTTGGAACATACATTACAATGTCAAGACCTTTTCAGTGGACTTTGAATTCGCTATTTGTCTGTTTTAGCTCTTGAATGTACGACTTCGAACGTCCGATTTGTTTTCTACTACACCACGTGGAGTTCGTATTTTTTCAGCCCCATGCTTCTCCACACACGTCACACTAGCACTGTGTACCTGTACACACACAAGCCATCGCGATCGAAGTTTGAGCGATAGCGATAACATGTGCGGAGCAGACATGCGGATTTCAGCACAGGGTAAATGAGTAGTTGAACGTATCACGATTGTAAAACAAATCTTTTTCTATGTCTCTGCAAATTTGAATTAGGCTATCTCAGCATAGATAGATTATGATACATTACAAAATAGATTAGCCATAGCAAGAACTTGCTTACATGAGAGTTATTAGATAACGTTGCAAAATAAAAACCCCGTCATTGAATGGAATGTTCCAGAGCTATCTGGGGGGGGGCTCGAGGACATTATGGACACGTCGATTCGCAAGTGGGTAAGATGTGATTACAGATGGCTTGAAATGAAGAGGATTTATCGATGAAATACACAGAAACAATATTTTTTCATAATTCCTGCACAATTTATTATTTCTTTTCATAAAATTCACGTAAACTAGTGCTGTATTGAGTCAACTAAGTGCATATTAGCACGAGTGTACACGCATCATCCCTCCTGCCTAGTGGGAATGACACAGGCAGTTTTTTCGATGACGTATGAATGCTCTTCGCGTGTAGATCGCGCCGTAGGGAAGATCGCGCCCAAGTTCATGGCCAACTTACTAGGCAGGCACGATATTACAGATTACACAGAGGCCCGTACGTGGATGGGTTAAGTCCCTGACACAGAAGACTCTTCAGTCACAGTGGCCATCTCAGCAGCCAAGGGGCATGATGTTGTATCCAAGGAGGCAGTCCTCCCTATAAATATCACTGATGGTGCAAACCAAGACCTCTGTATTACAAAAACAATAACAACGTTCAGGATTTAAAGCATAGCACACGTATACAGTCATAATGTCTAACATCACAATAGACATACAATACAACATGTACTCATATACTATTTGGTAAAGATCTATACAAAACTATGACATGCACAAATAAAGTGGGTTTACAGCACGTGGCATATATGTATACTTTATAAGGTCATGTCTTCATGCACAATGTTGAATGATTTTTACTTACATTCAAAGATAAAACTGGTTCAAATCATACAACTATACAAATGTACATTGTGCTTCTATCATGCCTACTATACAATTGTAGTATTGATGACATTAGCACTGACAATAATATACTCAGTACATATATCCAAAGTGTGTACCATCTACAATGTAAGTCAGCTATGGGCAGAAGCACAACTTTGTACACAGTACATGGTACAATACAGCACTGGTCTCCTCTGGCTATTGAGTGACAATACAATTGTTTGTTCAAACTACATATACAGTACAATGTATTTACTTTATGCGCATTTGTACACAATGTAGACAATATCCTGTATCACTATCAGGTAGCATTGACAGCAATTACCGTAAAAGTGGATATTTTCGCGCCACTAATTTTTCGCGCTTGGCCGTGTCAGAAGACTTTCGCGTGTTTTTAATTCCACGGAATCAAGACATCAAGTACTGGAACACATGGAATGCACAATATTCGCGTGCTTTTATTTTCGCGCTAGCTTCTCGTTGCATGAAATGCGCGAAAATTTCAACACCGCAAAAATGTCCACTTTTACCAGTAAATTGTAGATTGGACTCACAGTATCATACAGCACAGTTACTTATGAACTACTGGTAAATAACCATTACAGCATGGTATCATAAAATGTACACATGTAGCAAAGTGTACAATTTATTAAGGGGTTTCATCGATACTTGCAGCATTATTAAATGCAAAGAGGTCAGTATGTTGTATTTTCCAGTTAACACTTGATGTCTTGTCAACCATGCTGGATACATTCCATGTACAGTTTCTTCTTCAGGGAGATTCAACTGGAAAGGCATTTTTGTGTTTTGAAAAGAAGCAGTGAAACATTACACAATGGTTCAGTGAGAAAAGAGCTCCACCCAGAATGGGATCTCATATTGTCATTTGTAAACATTTGCTTGTCATTTAAAATACCACGGAAGTTTGTGATCTTGCATGCAAAATACAGCTGTGCTGCTTGTTTGTCTGGTAAAGATATGACTTACCGCTGGTACTCTTCAGGAATTAAACTTTCTTTATCTACAGGTAAAGCAGCTACAACTGTACAATGTACAAGTGTATGTTGTACATCAATACCCTCCTTTACCTCTTATGTATGTAGATTGTAAAGATGAATACGGTACACACTGCAAATACAGCATGACATTTGCACACAGTGCCATATCGTGTACACAAAGTGAATTCTGAATGCTGCCTTGTATGCGTCACCATACCAGTAGTCACATGTCCACTACTGTTATTTCAACAATGTCTGTCAGAATGCAAACCCTACCAAGGTCTGGAGAATACACAGCCATACAGTTGGTCTATAGTGCTTCATATTTGACAGAATCATTTTTTGCGAAATTCCCAATATTTTGCCACTCATTCAGTGCTCTCAATTCTGTTAATTTTCTAGACACTTCTGCAATCTTTCCCCCCCCCCAAAAAAAAAAACAACAACAACAACAATAACACTATACACAGTACAACTGTACTTCCTGTGCTGCTCAATAAATAAGCCATTCAAAATAAAAATTTAAAAAAAACTCCTCGTGTCAAGGACATTTTGGTACCATTACCAGTATTTTTCCTTTTTTAGAAAAGATACATGCACATGTACAAGATGACCATACTTGACCGACCCTTGACCTTCGATAAGCTAATCCAGACAAACTCAACAAAAATGAGTTAAGTAGTAGAAAAGGAAAGATCCCCCCAGCTGAGTAGTCATTACCATACACTTGTACATTGTATCAAGGAGCTTCAAACACATGTGGTATTTGAAGCTCCTTGATTGTATAGAGACCTTGGTCCATGGTGGTACCAACATCTCTCTTCTTTGTTTATCGCCAAATCAATCACTGTCAAAAATCCTTTTCAGGGGGGTGTTTCATAAAGCTGTTCGTAAAGTTACGAACGACTTACGAGCGACTGGTGATCAGTTCTTGTGCTGAATTATGGAAATTCTGATAAGTATACAATGTAGCACATCAGAACTGATCACCAGTCGCTCGTAAGTTGTTCGTAACTTTACGAACAGCTTTATGAACCCCCCCCCCCCCCCCCCCCCCGGTATCTCTTCTAAAAATTTGGTGCTGTAGATGGGCCCTACGATGTACAAACGTGTACATACTGCAGTGTAGCCTACTATGTACAATACCGGGCAAGAAATGGTATCACTGTGCATTCTGTTGCATTATTCATTGCGCTGTACTGATTGCTGGACCCTGGGAAGTAGCAGGCCACAACTATCCTGCAACTGCACGTCGGCAACACTGTTGTTTCCCCCCAGCAGAGTGTCAACACATAGCACCCCCTCCCCAGCAGCATAACAATAGCACAGTGGTGAAGGGCTATGACCTCATTTCAATAGGGCCACGTGTCCTTACCTCTTCTCACCCTCAGAAGTCCATCCTCCCTTCTTTTTGTCCCTTTGTCTACCCTTACAGATTACACCATCCAACTCAAACCTGATGCAATAACCCTGTCCAGTTGCTTTACAGTACACAGGGCAGTGCTGTATGGCATTTTGGGTGAGCCTGGACTACTGGTAGTCTCTTCAATCAGACCCTTTTAGCAAATAAAAACTCAGTACACTTGTATTAGGCCTACTGTAAAACACGATATATTCGCGGCATGAAAATTTCGCGAATTGGAGCCGATGGCCTTTCTCGCGGCATGAAATTTTCGCGAATTGCCACTGGCATCCAATTCATATTGTGTACAATATAGGCAAGAACTTTTGCGTGTAATTCAATTTCGCGATCGTTGGCACTCGCAAAATTCGTGAAATTAAAATGCACGCGAAACATTCCTCGTTTTACAGTACATTTCAACTGGATAAAGGGAGAGTGTGATGTAGGCCTACTCACATGTATGCTGAGGCCATATGCTGAGGCTAAGGCCTTGCTGGAATATACATTAGGGATACACTGTACACAATAAATGACCTGTGTAATCTGTAAGAGCCAGACGTTGTCATATTTTGATGCATCACTGCATCAGATGTTCTTGAGATAAATATTGTTCATCATCATTGTTATCACCATCCTTTGTTTGTTTCATTTTCCATCTGAGAAGATGGCTGGATAGCGCATCCTGCACACTTGTAGCTGGTTTTCCATGGGGTCTATAATGTAGTTGGATGTGAGGCAGAACCACAAGTTGCTCTTTACAATGAATTGAGTGAAGCGGGATAACGTGCATGTTGTGACCCTCTCACACACGGGACCTCCATTTTCTGTCCTATACCGGTAGATCCAAGGGACAGAGTGTTTTAGCCTCGACCTACTACAGGGGTTATGATTGTAAACACACAACACTGCTCAGCTACAAAATTGTACATGTACAACGTAGACTAGGGAATCAAACCCAGGTCCTTTGGATCAGGAGGCAGACACGCCACCAACTGAGCCAAATCACCACCCTCATTATCATCAGATATATCTGGTACCGGTAATGTAAGGTTAATTTGAGTCTACAATCCAGTAAGCCGAGGGTACACACATTGTTATTGTAGCTACCCACATGCAACGTATGAAAACTACACGTGCAATTTGAAGTTAGCCTGGTGTGTAGAGTGTACAATGTGTGCAATCTCATCAATCAACGCTCTTGGTTGTCTTTTATTCAATACAAAAATCAGGTGCTCTATCCTCCGGCTGTAATTCTAGACTATTTTGTGGTATAGTAACCAAAGGAGAGTGATGTATGCCGTCAATGAGAAGTGTATCAATTATCACAGCTGCTGGTAGACCACTTTCCATACAACGAAAATACTTATTGCAAATTCATTGAATCACAATTACAGTAACCAGGGTTATCCAATCCAACAGAAGCAATGCTCCACTTGCAGTGCCTGATTGATTACAAAATTTCCCAAATCTGACATTACTTTAATGTAAAATGCACAATACATATGTGCATGTATCATTCAGTCGTATGTGAAAATATCATAGCATGAATGATGTGAAATTCCACTACTTTGTACATGATATAATGTGACAAGATTGTACGGATGAGAATTATACACATATTGTACTACGTGTACATTACACTGTTGTACAGTAGGTGTACACTGTACAGCTGTACATGTACATGTAGTACAGTGTAAGGTTGAAAATATGCTCAAATGGACCTTCTACAATTTGTACTATCAAGATAAATCACTCAAGTTGAGTAATTTGATGAACTGAAAATGAAAGCTCATGCACACCCTACATGTATATATTTAAAGGCAGAATTGATCTTCTAATTTTTATTACTCCTGCTGCACATATCGTATGCATGTCATGGCTGACCGAATAACATAACTTTCTATGATGTACTCAACTGACACAGTGTACAAATATTGTACAGTGAACATAGTAGGCACATTCACACACACTGAAAAAGCATGATTCAAATCAAGCTTTTTGTGCTCTGTTCACACATGTCCAGGAAAAAGAAAAATCGCACCTGTTCACAAAGAAAAAGTGCGACCCAAATCGCACCGGTTCAAGCGAAGCCAAACTGCGCATGCCTGAGTCTTGGCATCTGACCTGACCTTGAATTCGGGTGCGACATCAAAAACTTCAATCAACACAGTATAATTTGTTCGTCAAGACTGCAGTACTCTACAGCGTGTTGTACATTGTATTGTACATGTTACTTACAATGTACATTTACTGTGACCAATGGCTTCACTGTGTCAGATTAAATGCACTAATAAAGTGACAAAAACAGTTGCAGTGTTGTTCTACACCACTACATTCTCCTCCCATACACTACATACAGCTACACATTGTACATGTGATCATTATATTAAAATGTACGTAACTCTGTCCTAAACATTCTGTTGTACAATGACTTACAGTACATCCTGGATACTGTAGTACAACTTGTACATACGGGTACATAAGTGTGCAGACATTATTTATGTACAATACAATTTGTAAGCTGGTTAACTTGGATATCAATGAGTCTAAAACCATCCAGGCACAAGACTAGGAGTTTGCACACAGTTGCACACACGTACAATGTAAGTGTACCGAGGTACGCATCTGCACAGTCCATTTGCTCCTGTAGCTCAGTTCGTTGATAATGTGTACAAATTGTACCAAGCACTGTATATGACCTGTGCAAGGCAATCCACTCCCTCACTCTCTCTCTTTCCCTCTCTCCCTCTTAATTGCTTTCTCCCCTATCTTTGCTGTTGCTGGATTCCAATTTGCTTGCATTACGGTAAAATCAGAAATTTTTGCAGTACATTCATTTTCACAAGTATATTTCGTGCAAGTTTGGCTAGCACAAACTACTAAAACCCGTGAAAACATCTTCACAATTTTCTCTTCACATTTGGGGAAGGTTGACAATTGCGCAGCATGAATTCACAAACCTGCGAATATGTTTTTGAGCTGCTTGGTGCGGGAAAAAAAAATAACCACACAAAAATATTGAAATTGACAGTATTCTGATGCAGGCAAGCACAAGTTTTACAGTATTAATGTTCAAGATTTTCACAGATGAATATACAACACTGTAACATTAACCAATACAACTTAGTGCATACTCTCTAGCCTAGCAAATTCTTTGCACATTCCTTAAAGTACAGAACAAATTCATAGAGTTTTGTTCTAAAAATATCATCTGTATAACACAAACTGTACACTATAATGGTTGTAGGCCTACATTTCTCAAGTTCTGCTACGACTTCATAGAGAGCACGGAGCAAAACAATGCACAGTGACAACACAACTATCAAAAATAAGAGCATCTTGCAACAGTGTGGTCTGCATCATAGACAGGAGATTAAACAATGCATACACTGTATTTTACAAGCAACACAAACTACATCCATTATGCAGAAATCCTATATGGTCCCATATTCCCAGATTCATTTGTAGAACATTTTCACATTGAAAACCAAGCCTACGTGTAACTACATGTACTTGTACCAAGCAATACCATCCGGGTCAGTCACCTTTACCAATGATTACCATAAAACAGTCAGTTTACAATGTACATCATTTTTACTGCACATTTACACTGCACGGTAAACAAAAAATATTTACTGCATACTGTGCAGAGGTACTGTATGACAACGGTGGCCAATGTTATGCCTCTTTTGCACTGGGTGAACTCGCTGAATACAATGCAGTTACTGACCACTACAATTCACTTCATTATATTTTGGCATTAGATTTGTCCAGTCATACAATGTATGAGAATAATATGATTTTATTGAAGTCTGCAACAGTGTTGTGAACTCGGAGAATGTACAAAACTAGTATGAATACATGTATACAAAATTTGTACGATTACATTCACAGTCACTTGTGATACCAACAACATAACCTTTGATACTGTCACGGGCAAAGATGATGAATCAACCGTGACATTTTCTGCCCCCCAAAAAAATTTTCTATTGATGTGAGTTGGTCTTATCATCCTGGACGTGTACTGTACATTGTACTGTACAGCTGTATACAAGTCACCTCTCAGCTACAGTGTACAGCCAGAAACACTAATAGTACAATATTGTACAGGTCTATGCACACCACTGTTCAACAGCTGACTTCTGTACATAATACTGTAAAAGTGGATATTTTCGCGCGACTAATTTTTCGCGCTTGGCCCGGTAAGAAGAGTTTCGCGTGTTTTTAATTCCGCGGAATCAAGAAATCATGCACAGGAACATATGGCAAGCAAAAACATTCGCGTGCTTTTATTTTCGCGCTAGTTTTGGGTTGCGCGAAATGTGCGAAAATTACAACACCACGAAAATTTCCACTTTTACAGTACGGTAATGTATTCAAACAGGAGACAATGGAGTCTCGCTAATACAAATAATGGGAGACAAGAGCAGTATGAAAACAAGACACTACATGTACACTATGTCCCTGCAGAGCATCCATTGCAAGTTCATGCTTTTGAAAAGGGACATTCCAAATGATCAATGTAATTTTACATCATATCTGCAAATTGACAGTGCCCTCCATAGACTTGAGGAATTTACTGTGGTTCTTTGGCAGACAAGCAATCACTTGTAACACTTGAAAAATTGCATTAATAACAAGAATGATGACATACATGTACAGTATACAGTAGATGTTGTAGCCGCTCACATATTCCAGCAATGCAGCAATGAAATTACAGTCCAGCACCACTTGCTTAAATATAAAATCTAATAAAGTTCACTTGTGTAGAATTTATTATGCATGCTTTTGTCCTTTGTTCTGCTTCAGTCAAGGCATGAATAGCCAATCTTGCAGTCTTACATTTGTATGTGAAGTTGCTACGTCCTCATCTGTATTTACTGTACCAGGTAGTTTGTTATGAATTTTGAAGACATTCGACCTATTCTTTATACCAATCACTGTTAATTCTGAGACTCTACACCCTGTATGACCAATCTATGTGGGGAGGGTGAGATCACAGACCCGCGAACACCCCCCCCCCTTAATACACATACACACACACACACATACGTGTACACATTGCATGCTAATTTATATGATACAAAACAGGAGGTATTCTGCCTCCTCTCTTTGCCCACACTCTTTACATTTGATATGTCAAAACCAATCACATTTACTCATGCAAAATATGCACATGTACACAATCATGAACTCAGCAACGCTGTCGTTCTGAAGCGTCCGTCACTTTAATAGTAAAACTAGAAAAGCACTCTAAGAGCGCAGACCTCCGCCAAGCAGCTACTTTCCACCGATGATCTTGCTCTTCCCAAAGAGATTTTTTTCCTCTCCACCACTGGGGAAAAGCTCTTTGGGCTCTGCCATAGAGATCAGTGATTTCCACACCCATAGGTACGTGTATACATGCTGAAAAATTGCCTGATTTCCCAATATAGAAGCCTTTGTTATACGGTCACAAACCCTCATCCCTCATCTGCGCAGCACGCCTCGCCCAGCTGCAGAAACTGGAGCACGCACTTTAGTGCGCGTTTGAAAAACTCAAAAATGTGCAGCTTCAACTCCCAAGTTTATTGACCCTACCTGCCAAAATATCAAAAATCCTTCATAAATTCCCCAAAAATTCTCGGATCACTACCCAAATTCAATCGTTTGTCACTTGTGTCATTCTCAACCTTTTCTGTAAGTTTCATCCAAATCCATTAACTACTTTTTGATTTATTTTGCACAGGGACAAACAAACCAACGGGCCGGGCCAACGGTAACGAAAACATAAACCTCCTCCCCGTTTGGCGGAGGTAAGAATGTGACTGTGAGTATCTGTCTGTTTAGTGTAAATTTTGCTCTTCTGCTTGCTTGCCTGGCGACATGACAGCAGTGAACCCAACAATTCATGCAACATCCAACACCGGTCATCAGCAAAAATGGCACTGGTGACCGAGTTACTTTACTAGTCTTGATTCTAAGGATAAAGATGTAACAAACGTTAGACTCTATTGCAGACTTGAGATAATTTAGTCTAAATTTATAGATGGAGGCTACACTTGTAATTATTGTTTGTACAATGTAGAGATCTTGACCTCTTTTCTATGTCAACAGATTAAACTTTACAGTGCACAATCTTCAAACAAGAATGGTAATTGATGAAGCTGCACTCAACACTCACAGAAGGAGATCTAAATTACAACATTCTACTAAACTTAATTGTAGATCTGTATCTGAAATATTACTTGTTTGATTGGGTTAGCTGGGGCTCTAGACTCCCTCTAACCTACACAAATATATATGCTACACGTACCTGAATTAGTATGCTCGAAAACACGACGTAGTTTACCGTCTTCGTCGCTGGACTCGCTAGATGCTGCGGCAGCAGCTGGCTCAGTGTCAGCCATGGTTGACTACTGCCCAGTCGCCACGCCTGTAACTTCCCAGTGGCAGGAAACTAACTGCTAGCTGCTCCCCAGTGAAACCCCCTCGCTCGTCCGGTGCAAACTCCTGCGAGTCCCCGTTGCTTTGACAAACCTTCTCAGTATCGACAAATACTGTGTTTTCTCTCGCTGTAAAGGCATCCATGCGTGTATAAATCCTTCTATGTACCCATGAGCTCTTTCCTATCTGTTGTCAATCTTAACATTCCTAATACGTTCCATAACGATGGATAGTTGTTTCAGCCAGATACAGGCTCAGAGTCCTCATCGTTTTTCCATCCAATGGCTGTGAAATGATTACCGTAGCGTACCCGTCCGTCGTGCGTTTTGGGTATCACAGTGGAATTATATGCATTGCAATGCAGGCTCATTCACTCATTGTGTTCACGGTTGGGCCGCGCCGGTGACCCGGGCCCGGCATTTCCATATCCGGGTTTCAGCGGTATATTTACGGCGCATACGGCTTTATCAACGATCGCCGTTCTCGGATGTCACGCGCGCTTCATCGACACGAATTTTTTGCACTTGTTACATGCCGTGTGTGCTGCCCTGATGAAAAGGTCGTTCTTTTCCTCGACGAGTTTACATTGCGCGAGTGTAGTTACAGTACTCTTCTACCGGGTAAATCTTATGATGAACTCGCTCGTTACATACACCCTGCAGAAGTCAGTCACGTGAAATATTATACTCGCCCTTCGTCGCATATGACGTGCGTACTCTGTTATGTACTTTTAGAACCTATACTTTTCTCAAATCGTGAATTCATTGTATCAACAATCTAATATTCGAATAGTTACGGACATTTTCGTGGCGTACGTTTGTGTACTCTACTAGAACAGAGAACATGTTATCTGATGAATGTGTACTGTGTCGTAGCTGTCCCCACATTCCTAATCATAGACAGATAGAGGAGCTATTCGTTCTCAACATGGGGATGGGGTGGGATGGGGGATAGGGTGGGGAAGGGGACTTTGATTGTAAGTGAAAAAGAACGATCATGTCACGAAGTTTCAAATGTTTATGATGAAGGGTTTGGTATATGAGGAGTGACGGCAGGCCCCTGGGAGCTGGGGGGGGGGGGTGTTGAGGGGTGCTGCAGCACCCCCTGACTTTTGGGGAATATGGGTGCTAATACGCACCCCTGTGAAAGATATAAGTTGGGGGTGTGGAAGCTACTCAGAAAATCATGATTTCTGTGGGAAAGCAACCCCAACTTTGTTTTTGTGCAGGCCCTATATGTATTCTTATAGTTGTCCTCATCACGTACAGTCATCATGCACCGTAAACTATGGGCATGAAGTAGGGCCTACGGGTAAAATATCAAAATATCTATAATATCTCTAATTTTGGTGAATATGTGGACGGCAGACGCTCTTCCTCGAAATAGTCAAGCACCACCGGCTCTTTCTTTTTAGACTTGACTATTATATTCTTAATTCACAAGTGCATTTACAATGTGATGAATGATCAAAATCGAGCTAAAGAATTAAGTTTGTTTACGACTCTTTCTTTAGTTTGCTAATTAGATTTATTGTTATCCTATATATATAGTGTGAGAATACACATGACATTATCATGATTCATTCACTGCCCTTTGTTTTGTGCTAGCAAGGAGTAAACAGACGGAATTCCACAATGGCTGTAATTATTCAAAAGCTTTCTATTGATGTACAAAATAATTCCCCAGTATAACGGTGTATTTTGTGTTTTGATGACTCGGGGCATAATGATGCCACCGTCTTGCTGAGTGATCTGAAGATTCATTTTGAACTTTAACCATTGGCTATTTGCTTAAAAGGTCAATCCCGTCCAGAAATTGATGCACAAAAGTGTAAATCAGAGCTGTATCATGTGAAAGTGTATACCCTCCTTAAGCCCTTTTTTTTGTGTGCAAGTTTTCCCCTTAATTCAGATTCGATAAAACTGATATGGAATAATCTTCAAGAACAATTCTTTTGCCAGATTAGTGCCCGGGCATGCCCAGTCGAGTAAGCCCTTATGTCATTTTTATTTCATTTTTTTTTTTGCGCAATTTCTATTCGCGTACACTGTAAAAAAGTTCGGTGTTAAATAGTGAACACCGAGCTGGTGTTAAATTTTCGGTGCTCATTTATGGTGTTAAATTAACACCTCCGGATGTCATTTCCAAATTTTAAACTGTTTTTTGAAGAGTTTCTTAGTAACTGCACTTCTTGTTGATTTTTAATTAAACAAGACGATCAAGAATTTTACATTAAAATACTAGATTTTTAAAAAATGTGACAATAAATTTACACCAAAGTAACACCAGCTGGTGTGGTCTCTTATTGAAGCTGGACGGGTGTTAAACCATTGATATTAACCACCAATAAATATCAACTCAACACTATGTGGTGTCATTTTTGAATTAACACCAGTACAGTGTCAAAATAACACCAGGTACAGTGTCAAATTAACACCACGAAGTGTCAGGTGAACACTTTTCAACACCATCACAGTGCATTTTTAACACCTGTGGGTGTGGTCCTTTATTGAAGTTTGATCGGTGTTAGATTTAACACCTGTGGTGTTAAATCTAACACTGATGTTTTTACAGTGTATCCTCCTGTCTTTACTATACGCATGTCTTTTGTAGGGATATCGAAAAGTAATCACTATCACAAAATAATGAGACACAAGGCAATTGTCTTCCTATTCAGGCGGCTTTCAATCTAGCACACACTACTGCTATTATGCAGATGGAACGTGGCTTCAAAGGAAACAAGGAGACAATTGCACGACCGGCGTCACGTTCAGTTTGGGGGGGGGGGGGGCAGTTTTTCTGGTGATACTTCCGGGTTTCATCGGCTAACAATTAAAAAAAACCTAACTAACAAAAAGCCCTCAGCAAGGCCTAACTTTCTGGTGTAACTTCCGGGTTTCGTCAGCTGAAAATATGAAGCAAAAAAAAAAAACTAGAAATGTCGCTAAGTTGATGGCGACTGGTATGCCTCCGCCATAATGCATGGTTCTCCAAATAGGTTTATAGCACAATGCCTTGACAATGTGTGATGACAGTTTCACATAACTGGCAAAATATTAAAATGACAGGTTTGTCACACATGCATTGAATGTTCGCTTTCCTTGAACTAGGTTTATTTGGATGAATGGCTATACTGTCTAATAAGAGTGCAGGTATTTGGGGATTTGTACCCAACTTTTGACCCTTTTATAAGTTTAAAGAAGAAGTGAAATTTAACACTTTCACTTGACCTTTGACCTTTTGGCCTTTGACTTTTGACAAGAAACTTCCCAGAGAATCTGTATTGGGTAATAAATGCATACACTAAGTTTCAAGACAAAAAATCCTGCTGGCATTGCATAGATAAGAGGGAAATAATGGCATTTTGATGAGTGGACCTTGACCTTTGACCCATGACCTTTGACCCATGACCCCTAAATTGATCACTGCCAGTCAGTACATGCATATATACTAAGTTCCATGAAGATACCTTGAAATATCTGTGACATATGGAGAAAAAAGTGAAATTTTAACATTTTCACTTGACCTATGACCCTTGACCTTTGACCTCATGACACAAAACTCTCTCTGGGAAATCTTTATTTGGTAGTTCATGTATACACCAAGTTTCAAGAAAATACCTCCAGGCATTGCAGAGATATAGGGGAAATAGTATAATTCTGAGCATTTGACCTTGACCTTTTGACCTTTGACCTCGAGCGTGTGCACCCAAAAGTTGATAGGCACAACTTCGCCCACTCATACATATACATGCCAAGTTTCATTAGGATACCTCTAAGAGTTTTTTAGATACGCTGTCCACAAAATTGATTACGGACGGACGGACGGACGGACGGACAACCCGAAAACATAATGCCTCCGGCGACACTTCGTGGCGGAGGCATAAAAAAGTAGAGGGGTGGGCAAAACTGGTCAGACCCTATATGTATTATCCAAAAAAACAAACAAACAAGTAGGGGGCCCCGAGCCCCCCCCCCCCCCCCCCCCCCCAGTTCCGCCGGCCGTGAGTTGTGACTCCATTCTCTTGAACCTCCTTCATATTATAGTGGTACAGGTAATTTAATTGAAGGTGAGCACTGTGAACCTCCATGCATAGATTTAGTACCCATATGCATGCAGCGAAGATGCGCTTGCGGAAGAACTATATATAATTCAATTCAATTAAATTCAAATGATTTTATTTCATTATAAAGTAATACAGAGTAATATACATAACGCTTACATGAGTACAAAACATCAAAAGGAACTTCCAATCTCGTAATTTTCAACAAAACATGAATAGAGGCATCATAATGATATCAAGTCTGGTTTGGATAAATAAACAAGTAAGCAATACAATCTTAATTCATAACTTTTCATGGAAAAGAGGAATTCACGAAAAAAGCATACCTTGTAAAATTTGTGAATTACTCTAGAAGGTGAGGGCATCTCAAGATCCGTCAAGGTCTCCATGAATAGAATTTTGATATATCCTGATATCAGGCGAAATAATCAGAAAATTAAAAAAAAAAAGACTATGAGAAGGACAAGAGCGATCAAAAGCAGGGACGGAACAGACAGAAAATAAAACTAAAGATAGGCATGACAAAGAAAGGGAGGGAAACAAAACGTAACAATGTCTACATTCAGTTATCTGGAAAGGTCACCAAGGCATGAGAAAGAACTTAAAATTCTTTACAAAATTAGCTTAAAACACAAACTCTCAGATTATTTTAAAAAATACTCATCATTAATTCATTTGCTAATTTTTTATGAAAGTAACCCACCCCCCCCCCAAAAAAAAAAAAAAACAAAAACATATTTTATCTGTTTGTTTTCTTATACGTGAGGATGACAGAAGAAATTTTTTCGGTTTTGATTTAAAGGAAGGAAAAGTTAGAGCATCTTTTAGAGTATTATCAAGGCTGTTCCAGAAACTCGGGCCAGTGAAAACAAATGTATTTTGGGCAAGAATTGTCCGTAGTAATGGTAAATGATATTCACTGGAACGTCGAGTAGGATAATTATTGTGTACAGCATCATTGCGTCGAAAAATTTGATCAAATATTTGTGGTAAACTCTTATTATCATATTTGAACATAAATTGACCCAACTGAAATAAATATAAATCATTTATCTTTAATACTTTATTATCACAAAACAAATTACCAGTATGAGCACAAGGATTTAAATTAGAGATTATACTCTTAACGACTTTTTTTGCAATAATAAAATTTTTTCCAAAAGGAATTGATGCGTGTTGCCCCAACTGCACACTAAAAACCCATATAATTCAAATACGGTATATAAAACTGGTAAAAAATATTTCAGTCTATATTTCGTGAAATTGTTTTACAGATAATGATGTGGCCATTCATATTTTTCTTTAATTCTTATTTTTCCTTTTCTCTTAAACATGATGTAGCCAACTCACATTTTCCCTGAGTATCTGTATTATACTGTAAATATTTTTTTACTTTTTTTCACAAATTTGCCAATACTTCAACCAAAGTTTGCACTATCAGGTCGTTAAATTTCAATTCTAGAAATGCAATATAGCTCCCATGTGTGGAGGAGAGATACCCCTGCTATACACCATCCCGCTCTTGGGCTACAGTCATGCTCGTGCTCAGAGTTATATCAAATAATTTGATTACTATGACAAATTATGCAAAACTTATGCATAATTTAGTTGGTTCTAAATTTCGTCCTTAACCTTCTATCGTCTTTTTCGATTGAAAACGTTCCAAACATTCTTCCCAAATTGTGCATTAATTGGATATGATTGAATTTCTGTATCTTAAAAACGCATAAGCTCCGTCCCGTGGGGAGATGCGATACCCCCTCCCATACCTCCATTGCTTAGTTAGTGATGCGTTTAGATATTTGATTTCAAATATGTTGACCAGTTGATGAGGAATCATATGGTGCATGTACAGTACATTATAATAGCGTGTCTCTTATGTTTTCACGAGTATTGTACACTGTAAAAACATCGGTGTTAGATTTACACCACGGGTGTTAAATCTAACACCGATCAAACTTCAATAAAGGACCACACCACAGGTGTTAAAAATGCACTGTGATGGTGTTGAAAAGTGTTCACCTGACACTTCGTGGTGTTAATTTGACACTGTACCTGGTGTTATTTTTGACACTGTACTGGGTGTTAATTCAAAAATGACACCACGCATGGTGTTGATTTGATATTTGTTGTGTTGATATCAATGGTTTAACACCCGTCCAGCTTCAAGAGACCACACCAGCTGGTGTTACTTGGTGTAATTTATTTTCACATTTTTTTCAAAATCTAGTATCTTAATGTAAAATTCTTGATCGTCTTGTTTAAATTAAAAATCAACAAGAAGTGCAGTTACTAAGAAACTCTTCAAAAACAGTTTAAAATTTGGAAATGACACCCGGAGGTGTTAATTTAACAACATAAATGAGCACCGAAAATTAAACACCAGCTCGGTGTCCACTATTTAACACCGACTTTTTGCAGTGTAGAGGTTGATAAAGTCGTAGACGTGTGTCGTCTCAGGTTGAGCTGAAAGTCTGACACTTACGAACACAAATCAAGGACTGAAAAGTTCATTGTGCCCCCCCCCCCCCCAAAAAAAAAAAATCAAGAAAGACGGCTTTTTAAATGAACGCCAAAGAAGTGCAGAAAACCCTCAACACTCAGTCCTTCACGTGTCAAATTCTTCCTATATATTCCTCTGTATATACTCAATATTAATTGCCTATAATACCACGCGCCATGCACTCTTAAAGAGGAAATCCATCCAAAAAAAAATGAATTTCAAACAAAGAGAAAAATATTTCCTTCAAAACGATTCAAAAATGACAAAAATCGGATGAGAAATAGGAGGATATGAAATTTTGAAATGTCACATTTTTTTTTTCGGGAAACATTTTTTGACCATCAGTCCTTTATGAATATTCAAATTAGTGAGTTGACAATGTCATGCTCTCACAATTTCTTATTCATTTCAAATACAGAATGACAAAATCTCATATTTCAGCTTTATCATCTTAAAATAAAACTTGTCAAAACCACTCCAAATAAAAAAGAACAAAATAAATCTTGAGTAATATCAGTATCTTGGTATGGTAACATGCTTGTACTTATTAGCTATACAAATAACATCTTTCTGAATTTCATAATGTATAACATGCATGCATGCAAAAATTGTGAGGGTATGACGTCATCGATTCATTTGAATATTCATTAGGACTGGTCAAGAAATGTTAGAAAAAATGTGAAATTTCAAAATGTCATATCTCTCTTATTTCTTATCCGATTTTAGTTATTTTTTTTGGTTGTTCTACATTGGGAATATTTTTCTCTCTCTTTTGAAGTTTATTTATTTTTGGGACGGATTTCTATACCACTGGCAGGTCGACATGCAAAGATAACGACCCACGTTCATCACTCGATACAAGGGCGGATCCAGGAATTCCGTAACGGGGGGGGGGGGGGGGGCGCAAATCAGTTTATATTTTCTGGTGCCACTTCCGGGCTTAATCAGCTGACGCCAATGGAGAAAAAAATATATAGATATACATATGACATTGTATAATATGATGACCGGATGATTATAATTGAAATAGAGATGCCAAATGAAGATTATAAAATAAAACTATATGATATGACATTTGTCAAAACTGAAAAATAGGTGATCCGTTTCATTTGTGATCGGGAGCAATTGGCCATGACGTATGCAATTTCTGATAGTTATGTTTATCAGAGCACAAAATCAAGCTTAGAATCTTGCAGTCGATAAAGAGATAACAAGACTTAGTAAATTGGTCAAATTTTACAAGGGCATAATATTCAAGTAACTATTTCACAATAATGCCGCCAAAACATTGAATACTTTATAGTAATTATAATTTTCGAAAGAGAATGTAATATATACAACGTACTGAAATTTGGGTACAAATTGGTGAAGGATATAATGAGACATATGCTCAAAGGAACTTGGAATCTGATGACGTCATAATAAAATTTCGTATTTTTCATTCCATAAGGGAATTTGATAACTTTAAATCACTTTGCAAGACGTGTAAACCCACACTCTAAAAAATCCCGGGTCAGAATTGACCCGGAACTGGGTCCGTTGGGGTCACACACCGTTCCGGGTCAAAAATGATTCGGAATTTGGTCATGAAGACCCGGAATAGGGTCACCCTGACCCAATAATGACAAGGAATGGGGTCATATCTGACCCCATTCCATGTCATTTCTGACCCGGAACGGTTTGTGACCCTAACGGACCCAGTTCCGGGTCAGTTCTGACCCGGATTTTTTTAGAGTGCAGCGAAGTTGACATCTACCATGATCACCGTTAGATTTCTGACTACGTTATTGGGTCTTCGTCCGTCCTATCATAATGACCGAGCTAATTTAAACTTTGGATTTTTTCTGCACATTCATTTTTGCACTGTATCGACATTGACGCAACGAAGTTTCAACTTTGACGGGCCCGTATGCCGTCATATTAAGTTGGATAGACTTGAGATTTGCAGAAAATACTTTCAATTAAATTAGGAACCAATTCCATGAAGAAAAAAAAATCAATTTTGCTTAACAGACACGTAAATAAGCGCAAATGACGCGCGAGCGGACGTGCGTGCGCAAACTTTGAAACGTATCACAAATGCAAAATGATTTCTAGCTCCATAATCCGCATTTTGAAATTTTTACCCGCGTGCGCCCCGTACGTTCACTGTATGGCAATTCTTATATCAAAATATTATTATAGACCATTTCTATACACGAAAAATTCATCTCCCAATTTTCATTGAAAAATAACGTTTAGAAATGGATCTATAGAGTTTTGGTTTCACAAAATAACGTCATACTGACGTCACGGTTGAGTGATTATACTCAGAAAAATGTCAACAGCATTTTGAGCTCATGATACGTCAGAATGATAGGCCTATGTGCTACAAGTTTCAAGAGCTGAGAGCTTGAGCACAAGATTTTGTTACATAATCAAATACAGAAAGAAAGACTGTGAAATAAAAAGAAAGAATAATATTGGTAAAAGATCAAGAAAGCCATGTGATGACATGACGAATGATGAGAATTTTATTGAAGTTTACCAAACATGGTTGGCAAAAGAAGAAATTCTGGATGTTCGAATAAATAAAAAATGCTAATCATAATGATGAACTATAAGATTCAGAGTGAAATTCACATTACAGTTAATGATTAGCTGAACATAATCACTCCTGTCTATCACTCCTGTCTATCTATATTAAGTATATGCCTACGTGCATTACGAAATTGAATGCTCAGCACTGTGATAATCGCTTCCTCAAAAACGAAATTTAAAGTGCTTTTTAGTGCTTAACAGCCCATCGCACTAATTTAATCCACAAACTTGAAAATCCATGCCCAATATTATTGATGCTTACATCCGAATTTGAACTTGTGACCACTGATTTAGGTGCGAAACTGCCGAAGCTAAACACGCAAACTCTCTATGTTGTGGCAGCATGCAAGCATCACGATACAGCATTATAATTAAGTATATAATGCGCAATATTTCACTTTTCACATTCAGCGGCCTATATTGACATTCATTTTAACCCAACTCAATAATAAAGCTCTTCTCAAAGAGGCATGTACTTTTGCTAACTTCGTTGCTAAAAAAGCAAAATAGAGCCTAAAACAGAACATAGCATAGTCTGGGTGATGGCACTGGTTTCGAGCCCGCGAACCTTATTTTTCTGAGATCAATATGGCCCCATTGGCCGCCAAAACGGAAATTCCGGAGGTGAAAAGTTGTAAAAATGTATAAAAAACATGGCTTTATACCCTATTTCGATGGTTCTGAATCCGAGTCTGGAATTTGTCTGTGGCATCACTGAGAACTTTTAAAGGCCCAGCCCATCTATAAGCATGTGGATTGAGAGACTGCAGTAACATTATAGAACACATTGGTGAAAGTTTGAGTAAAATTGGACAATCCGTTCAAAAGTTATGAATTTTTGAAGTTTTAGTTCCGGGATCGCTGGTTTTGAAGACTATACCACAGCTTGTAATGTTATAATATGGAGAACGATATAGAGAAAATGCAAAGAAAAATCAAAATATTTTCACTTTTCTTGCATGATAAAAGAGAATGACTTGCCTCTCTCGGAAGGCAGGGGGTTCTACTTTACAACGGCGTAGCCAGGATTTCATCTTAGGGGGGGGGGGGGCGGTTAGTCTGCGAGGGAGCGAAGCGACCGAGCCCGAGCAAGCGGAGCGAGCGAGGGGGGGGGGGGGGGGGGGGGGTGTGGGAGGGGGGTGTCCCCCTCCCACGGTGAGAACCTTTTGCATTTTGATGTTGTAAATGGTGCAATTTGATGCATGTTTTTGCGCGTTTTATCGACGTGAAACAGTCCCACTTGTTTAAGGTAGCAGTTTATTTTGATGTAGATTATTATTGAACAATTTGCCTATAAAATGGTATAAGTTAAATACACTTCTTGTATTAATTCTTTTCACTGAATATCATGGCAAAAAGTTCTTACCGTGGGAGGGGGGACACCCCCCTCCCACACCCTCCCCCCCCCCCCCCCCCCCTCGCTCGCTCCGCTCGCTCGGGCTCGGTCGCTTCGCTCCCTCGCAGACTAACCGCCCCCCTAAGATGAAATCCTGGCTACGCCGTTGTTCAGATCTACCAGTTGTTTTCTAATCTGATTGCAGATTGAAAAACGTAGACTCTAGAGATAGAATACTAATATGAAATCCATCAAAATAGGCCCTACCTGTCCTTATAAATAGATATCAAGCTTTAAAAAATCCAGGGGAAGGGGAGATTGGTCCTCGACAGAAGAAATGGGGGGGGGGGTGTGTTACGTCCTCCATGCATCTGTTCATTATTAGCAGACAATAACATATCGATATCTTTAGTTGAACTTGACAAGCTTTTGGGATTTATCAAAATAAAGAACTGAATCCCCCGTCGCAACTGGTTTGGGGTTTGTTTGTTTGTTTGGTTGGTTGGTTGGTTTTAAATCAAGATTACTGTTTTTTTTTTTCCTCACAATCATGATTACACGCAATAAAATGGTTAGCAAATGTCTTTTTCGCATTATTATTCTATTTTCAGACTTTCATCTCTCAAAGAAGCTCAGCCTTTTCTTTACGAGGTAAACATCCTATGGGTGACATTGGAGTGTTAAGATATCTCGTGCAGATAAGCCACAGTGTGGCAGCCATGTTGAATCAAGCATTTATTTACCATTGCAGATGCAAGAAAAACCCAGCATTAGTGCTTCATTATCATAGTTCTAAAATGTGAGCTAGGGATAGAAACAACCGATGTAAGAATTTGCACCAGTATAATCGATGTTAAGTTTTGTTAGATAATATACAAAATGTGAACAATATTTCATTTTAATAGAAATATTTCCAGACTACTCTCTAAAAAGAATCGAGTGAAAATTTTCACTCTAAAAGAGTGAATACAAAAAAGAGTGAATTTCGAGTGAAATTGGAGTGAATTTTGAGTGAAAATGCTCATTTTCACTCATTTTGGAGTGACGTCAGGGATCACTCGAAGATTTTGGAGTGATCCCTGACGTCACTCCAAAATGAGTGAAAATGAGCATTTTCACTCAAAATTCACTCCAATTTCACTCGAAATTCACTCTTTTTTGTATTCACTCTTTTTAGAGTGAAAATTTTCACTCGATTTTTTTTAGAGAGTAAACCGTCTATACATAAAAGTAGTGATACCTCCTTAAATCATTTTAGGGTTTATTGCAAAAATTTTGAATGGTGGGATGTTTTGTGATACAACTGACCAACACAATGCATCAAAAGTGATATCTTGAACATCATTTTTTTTTTTTAAATCACTGCTCCGGGCCCAAAGGTAAACAGGACCTTTAATTTGGCTGATTTAACAAATTTCAGGTTTCAAAAGTGAATAAAGATAGATGATCCAAATAAGTATTTGCTTTTGCCATGGTTTCAGCTTCCCGAATCACTGTAAACACGAATTTCACCAATATTATTTTGTAACAATAGAAGATTCATGCCATTTTGTATCTTGAAGACCCTCAATGACGCAAGCGATGAATAATCCAAGTTCGCGAGCACTCAAAATGAGGTAAAAACAGGGATTTTTTTTAACAAGTTCACGTTCATTGTGGATTGAGATAATGCAGCAATGTATAAAGTAGCACTGGCGTAGCCGGGGGGGGGGGGGGGGGCGATGGGGGCGATCGCCCCCCCCCCCCCCCCCCTAAGATTTGGACCGGGGATTTGGGAGGCGGAAAAAAAAAATGCGTGTATACTGTATGCATGCACATGAAGCGGGTCTCCTTTGCAACCTTTCATCAAATAAGATATTTTTTTGAATATTTCACTCAAATTGTGCACCAGATCGTTGAATTTCAATTCAAAATATGCAAAATCTCTCGTGCTTGGGAGGGGGATACCCCCTCCCAAGCCCTCCCCCTCTGTGCCTCTTTCCCTAGCTTAGTACACTTTTTAGATTTACATAAAATTATGAATAATTCTGAGTGCACAAGACTTATCACTTATATTCCGAAATCTCAAGGTTCCCTCATAAGGGGAATTTCCCCTTTTAATCGACCCTTTCCTCCCTCAGCCCCCCCCCCCATCAGTTTGTGTGTGTGTGTGTGTGTGTGTGTGTGTGTGTGTGGGTGTGATTTCCCAAATGTTGATTCCATCAAATATGCGTAGACGAGATATCTCAATTTCAACCTTAAAAAGGCAAAAGCTCCAAGGGTGGGGAAGGGTGGGGATAACACTCGCCCACGCCTTCTCCCTACTCGCCCGTCCCTCCCCCCCCCCCCCTTCCGCCATGCAAAGAAGTAGACTGTGGCTATACAGGGAGAAGGCGTGGGCGAGTGTTATCTCCACCCTTCCCTTCCGATGGAGCTTTTATCTTTTTAAGGTTGAAATTGAGATATCTCGTATACGCATATTTGATGGAATCAACATTTGGATAATCACAAAAAAAAAAACTGATGGGGGGGGGGCTGAGGGAGGAAAGGGTCGATTAAAAGGGGAAATTCCCCTTATACATGAGGGAACCTTCAGTTTTCGGAATATTAGTGATAAGTCTTGTGCACTCAGAATTATTCAGAATTTTTTGTAAATCTAAAAAGTGTACTTAGCTAGGGAAAGAGGCACAGAGGGGGAGGGTTTGGGAGGGGGATACCCCCTCCCAAGCACGAGAGATTTTGCATATTTTGAATTGAAATTCAACGATCTGGTGCACACTTTGAGTGAAATATTTAAAAAAAAATCTTATTTGATGAAAGGTTGCAAAGGAGACCCACTTCATGTGCATGCATACAGTAAACACGCATTTTTTTTTTCCGCCTCCCAAATCCCCGGTCCAAATCTTAGGGGGGGGGGGGGGGGGGGCGACCGCCCCCATCGCCCCCCCCCCCCCCCCTGGCTACGCCAGTGGATCTGAAACATTTTTTTAATGTGTTTTTCTCTTCTTTTTTCTTGCTACTATGATGTACTCTAATTTGCTGGTACAGGTGTACATGATGTGCATACATATCACCATCATCGGTTGCTCTTTATTCATCC